>NC_041049.1:67897942-68140442 GCF_900634775.1 Gouania willdenowi
CAATGGAGGACCCGTGGAGGACGTTTCCACCATTGAGCACGATTCCATCGGAAACACACCAGCTGGGAGGGAAAGTGCTGGCGTGTGTGACTCTGAACCTGTGAAGTCTGACTTAAGGTTCCCGTGTGAGCCAGAGCTCAAAGCTCAGCCCAACGCTCCACAGAACGACGGCACCCCGCTCGTCTCCACCACTTTGTCTCCAACATGGTCATCAAGCCTGTGTCCTGCGTTCACTGTGGAAAGAAGATCAAGTTTTAAAGCGGTCCATGAAGTGCAGTGACTGTAAAGTCGTGTCCCACCGACAATGTAGGGAGCGCTGCCCCCTGCCCTGCACCCCCAACCCCATTGGCTGCCCGCTTAAGGATCGGAGAGGGGTGTGTGTGTATGACGTACTGGCAGATTACGCCCCTGACTCCTTCCCCAGTATTCCTCCTCTGGTGATTAGCTGCGTTAATGAGATTGAGCAGCGAGGCCTGTGTGAGGCCGGACTCTACCGTCTGTCAGGTTCCTACGTCCAAGTGAAAGACCTGAAGGAGGAGTTCCTCCTCACTAACATGGTTCCCGTCCTCAGTGAGGTGAAAAACATTAACACCGTGACGGGGCTCCTCAAGGACTTCCTAAGGAACCTGAAGGAGCCGCTGCTCACGTTCCGTCTGACCCAGGCCTTCATGGACGCAGCAGAGGTTTCTGATGAGGAGAACAGCTTCTCTCTGCTGTACCAGAGCATCAGTGACCTGCCCAAAGCCAACAGAGACACGCTGGCCTTCCTGGTTCTGCATCTGCAGCGAGTGGCTGAAAGCCTAGAAACCAGGATGGACATTCACAACCTGGCCCTTGTTTTTGGTCCGACAATCGTGGGCCACGCCGTCCCCAACCCAGACCTCATGACGATCATGTGGGACACCAAGCGTCAGATCAAGGTGATGGAGCACCTGCTGACCATGCCCAGTAATTACTGGGACCAGTTTGTGACGGAGCAGCGGTGACAAAGTACCCCAGACTGTAGTCCGAAATATTTTAATTATTTTTGTTGAAAGGCTTCATTGTTATATGTACATATATAGTTGTTTATACCATATTATATTATAGTTGTTTTATTTTGAAAAACCCAGCTGTTTGTATCTCTATTGCTTTTCTTTCTATATTGGTTGTGCTTTTATTGTGATGGTTTTTCAGCTCATGTGTCACTCAGTAGTTGAAGAACAGAACTTTTGACCATTTTCTTAAATGTTTGTGCTTTTAATAAATGTTTTAACGCCCACCACGTGGACAACTTTGAAATCCTTGTCTGTCTTTAATTTGTCATAGTTTGACGTGTTTGTACTTTGAGAAGTGTGTGTATTTATAAATATATATTGTTTAAATATGATGAGCACAATTACACTGCAGTGAAAATACAGTAAGGCATGAAAAACATCCACATTTTGAGGTAAGGCATACAAATTGAATTATTGATAATCATAAAGGCCTTAAAACGAGTTTAAATATGATGAGCACACTTAAACTGGGGCTAAAATGCAGTAAGGCATGAAAAATTAGAAAAATGTGACAAACTCCGAAATTTCAAAAGGCATAAAAATTTTGTTTTAATATTTTTTTTCTAAAAAAAGGCTATCATAAGACCTTAAAAAAATTAGATATGATTTGTAGACTTAAACTAGGGTGAAAATCCAGTAAAGCATGATAAATGTGATAAACTTACATTTCAGAGGTAAGGCTATAGTAACAAAAAAAATTCAAAAATGTTGATTATTTTTTTTCTGAGATAAGGCAATCATAAGTGTCAAGCTTATTTTCTACAATGCTTGTTGTCCAGCTTTAAAGGACATGGATGGAACGTAAGTAAGACACGAGGTCAACTCGGCTTTTAAAAGTTTATTCAGTTTTGTTGAAGGTTTTGTAGCAGATTGAAAACCTTAAAGAAAAGGGTGAAAAAGAAGAATGAGCTCTATTCAAAAGTTTTTAAACAAATTAACCACCTGAACTTTTGCCATTTTAAATAATGTATTCATTATATTCATTAATTTTTTGCTTTTCAATGTTTAAGCCAACCTACAATGTTTGACTATTTCTATTTGTAAAATTAAATCAACGAATTTCAACCGTTTTAATCAAAGTCAAGTTTTTAACAATGTATTTTAGCCATAAACTTATTTATTAATTTTAGTATTTATGTAAACTTATTTATCAGAAACTCTACACCAATATTTATTATTCTTAACATTTTATTCTTCATTCTTTTAACCTAAATTACACTATGAAATCACAATATATATATATCAATTGGATCAAATAGTAACTTAATGTATTTTGACTAAGATGTCTCAAGACAAACAAATTGAAAAGGCCAAACACTTTGGCTGTAGAGTTAACTTAAATTTGGGTCAAAAGTCATATAAACATGGAATCAGCCTGTGTACTTTAACATGACCTACATTCCAACTTTATACTTGCTTTTAGGAGCTTTTAACTTTAAAATAAACCATAATAAATCTGGTCACTCACTCAATCAGAGCTTAGACCCAATACTTTTGTTGGGGCTCCATCTAGTGTCTAATTGTTGAACTACACCTATACCTGACCTAAAGTGTACTGGACAGAACAGGTGAGAAGTGAGAGAAGGTTGAGTGTGTTGGCAGAGGTGTTTTCTTCTGGAGTATTGGAGCGTTTGGAGTGCCATTTGTTCTTTTCTTCATTTTTGGAAAACCAATAAGACCCTTAAAACCAGTTTAAATATGATGAGCACACTTAAACAGGGCTGAAAACCCAGTAAGGCATAAAAAATGAGAAAACATTTTTCTGAGATAAGGCTATCATAAGATCCTTAAAACAAGTTATGAAATATGAAAAAATAAAATAATAAAAAATTTGTAAGAAAATATAAAACCCATTTATTCAACTCAGACATTTTTAAAGATACCAGACATACACATTATAACATTTAAATGACTCCACAACCATGCACAAATAACAAGTAGGTACGTTCTTGTTCTTCTTTTCACGTTAAAAGTTTCATTGAGTTTTCTTATTCCAAAGAAAATAAAAATACACACAAAAAAATCTAATTCACTTCTTACTACAGCTTACTGAACTACAGACATGGGCAACTTGGGTCCCAAATGTAAATGCACAAAATAACCCCAAAAACACACGGAATGGCAGAAAAATATACAAGAAATTTGAATAAATAAAGAGAAAACAGCAAAAATAAATAAAATTACTGTAATACTAGATTACAAATATATATATATATATATACATAAAATGACTAAACACATAGAAGATGACTACAATAAATAACGTAAAAAATATTTACAAAAAAACACAGAAAAAGACTAAAAAATGACACCAAAACCCCACAATACAACTAAATATACAGGATCACAGAAAAATATTAAAAAAAAAGACAACATGGAATGGCAGACACATACACAAAATATGACAAAAGTGTGAAAAGAAAATTGCTTCAATACACAGAAAACAGCAAAAATAAACAAAATGACACCAAAAATACATAAAATTACTCTAAAACCCACAAAATTACTACAAGAAATAACTGAAAAAATAAACAAAACTACACTAAATAGGTTAAAAAAAAAAACCCAAAATGACAACAAAAACACACAAAATGACTCCTAAAACATAAAACAACAAAATTCAGAATGATAAAAATATACAAAATGATAACGAAAACACACAAAATGACTCCAAAAACACTCCGAAAACAACAAAAAAACATCACATTTTCACACAAAATAAATGTACAAGGAGCTTCCAGCACATGATGAATGTTTCCTCCATCCAGTGAAAGTTCTCCACTGTACAGAAAGCCCACCACAGCCTTCAGACCAGTGATGGAGACACCGATTAACTCCACCTGCAGACAAACAGCAACAAGTCCAGATGAATTCCCAAAGCCTTTTTAAATCCATGATGATGAAAAACTAAACTTACACTGAGAATAAAAGGAGAACACAGCAACATGTCCAGGTCAGAAAAAGTCAGAACATTACGTCAGATTAGGGCTGCACGATTATGGCCAAAATAATTATCACAATTATTTATCATTTTAGGGAAAACGACTATTTTTAACAAACAATATGTGAACAGTTTAGAGTCCAAAAAAAAGCTTTAAACAAGAATATTGATAAATACTAAAATGTACCCAAGAATTTGCCAAAATGAACTATTGCCTAACTATAATTATACTGTTAGAGTGCAACTCCTTCAAAAACAATCACAGCGTATAAAGAGAAAGTTAAGAACATTAAGCTTAAGCTACAGGTTTTTAGCCAGAAACACTAGCGTGTCAACATTTTCTGGCTTGAGTGTCCGCTGGATTAAAGAATGAATTATTAATACTAATTAATTAGGTACTTATGTCAATCAACTCATGGGGGCGTGTCCACACGTTCAACACAAGCACCCCACCTAAAAAAAAAAAAAATCCCTAAAACTAGTTTTATATCCATCCGACGTCGCATTTTAAACATAAAAATTGCAGACAAATAAGTTAATTTAATCGTGGAGACCAAAATCATAATCATGATTAAAATTTGATTAATTGTGCAGCCTTACGTCAGAAACTGTTATGTTTTTACCACACAGATTTTTTATTTATGAACATGTCGTCCACCTGCATCTACGACTGAAAACTACTTTTGTTCAGACACAGAATCCTCCTCTCCTGACGACAGACTTCTGTTATAAAAGCGTCTCTTTCCTTCTTCGTTACCTCATTCTGCTGCTCCTCCCTCATGCCCACGGTGAACATGGCGTGGAAGTACAGGCTAAACACAGCTAGCAGAGCACGGTGTGTCGGGACTCGCTCTTCATCTGCAACCAGAGCCACGTCGCAGAATCTACCGCCCTGCCTCTGCGCGTTGAGCCCCTGCAGCATCTCAGCAGCCTGGTCCGTCCACTGAACAGTTTTCTGAGAAAACACATATGTTTATAATGATAGTGAAATGTGAACGTCATAAAATGTAATACAAATACATAAAAAAAAATCTAGAATCCATCCGAGGGGAAGAACCAAAAGTTTTGTGAAGAAAAGGAAAGTCTTTAATCCGTTTTTGTCTATAGACTGACAGAATATTGTGTGTGTCGAGGCAGTTTGAGTGAGTTGTGTTGTGCATCAGCAACAGTGCAGACTTGCTGACAACACAACGAGAAGTTCATTACAGTGGTTGAGTCTACAGCAGATAAAGGCATTTTTAGCCTTGGAGATGGAGAGTAGTGGGCGGAGCTTATCAATGACGATATGACCACATCGATACAACGTGGTGACGTATCGATCATTTCCTGTTTACGCTCTACCGCTGCTTGCAGCGCTCTACTCCTGTGTTCTGCTAACGCGAATCAAAGTTGTCATTGATATTTTAGCCTTGAAAACACTTGTTTTAATTTTTTACCGTATAGTTAAACGTACGAAGGTTAAGTAAAAAGCAATCTCGCCTCTTAGAGGCAGTGTAATCTCCTTTAAACTTCCGTTTGTCCTTAGCTTAGCTTAAATTTAGCACCTATGGCTTCTCTCTCCTGCCTGGTGTGTCAGATGTTTAGTTACTCCTCGTCCTCCTTTAGGGACAATGGTAGTTGCATAAAGTGTAGCGTACTGTTAGATATGGAGGTGAGGATCAACAATCTGGAGAAGCGGTTCCGCACCCCTGATACCAAAACCGAAGCTAGCAAGCAGGACCTAGCGGCTAGGTCCTAGCCGGTGCGGCCCGTGCTAGCTCGAGCTTAGCTTCCCCCCCGGCCAGCAATGACTGGGTTACTGTCCGTGGTAAGCATAGTCGAAGGTCAAAAAGCCGCTCGGGACACCACCATGTTCATGTCTCAAACAGGTTCTCCCCCCTCCGTGAGGACAACACACTCACCGGGGAACAAACTCTGATAATTGGCGACTCCATAGTGAGAAACGTGAAGCTAGCGAAGTCAGCGGGCATCGTGAGGTGCATTCCAGGGGCCAGAGCGGGCGACATAGAATCAAATCTAAAGTTGCTGGCAAAGAGTAACCGTAAGTTTGATAGGATAGTCCTCCATGTCGGCACTAATGACTCCCGACGTCGTCAGTCGGAAGCAACCAAAGTGAACATTGAATCAGTTTGTGCTTATGCTAAAACAATGTCGGACTCTGTAATTTTCTCTGGTCCCATACCAAATCTGACCAGTGATGACATGTATAGCCGCATGTCATCATTTAACCGCTGGCTATCGAGGTGGTGTCCAGAAAACGAGGTGGGCTTCATTGATAATTGGAGATCCTTCTGGGGAAAACCGAACCTGATAGGAAGAGATGGAATCCACCCTACTTTGGAGGAAGCATCTCTACTATCAGAAAACATGGCACAGTCACTGTTATGACATCTCATGAATGAGACCATGTTACAGAGGTGGAGTCCTCCACGCCCCTCTGCGCTTGCCTTAGGACAGTTTCCCTCCCATTGCTATTATGATAGCTGTGTTCATTGCCATGACAACTGTTGTGATGGTGGTGAATATTATTTTATGGAGACGGTGTCTGTCCCCCGACCCAAATTTCACAATGATTTTAACATAAAATCAAATAAAAGAGCTATCAATTATAAAAATCTGAAAAAAATTAAAATCTCAAATATAGAAACACCAAAACATAAAACCATTAGATGTGCTCTATTAAATATTAGATCACTGAGATCCAAATCTCTACTAGTAAATGACCTTATCTCAGAAAATAACTTTGATTTATTCTGTTTAACTGAAACATGGCTGTATCAAGATGAATATGTTAGTTTAAATGAAGCCACTCCTCCCAGTCATTTAAATACTCATATGCCACGAGACATAGGCCGTGGAGGTGGTGTAGCAGCTATTTATCATTCCTCTCTCCTAATCTATCCTAAACCAAAGGCCAGTTACACTTCCTTTGAAAGCCTGGTTCTAAATTTATCTCATACCGAATCAAAAACCTGCCAGCCAGTCTTATTTGTGATAATTTACCGTCCTTCTGAATTTCTATCAGAATTCTCTGAGTTTATATCAAACTTAGTCCTCAGTTCTGATAAAATACTGATAGTAGGAGATTTTAATATCCATGTGGACAAAAATAGTGATAGCCTGAGCTCAGCCTTTATGTCCCTAATAGACTCAGTTGGCTTTTTTCAAACTATTAATGAAGCTACTCATCGTTTAAATCATACTCTTGATCTTGTTCTAACATATGGCCTTGATATTAATGAACTAAAAGTCTACCCTGAAAATCCTCTGCTATCAGATCACTTTTTAATATCTTTTAACATTATCCTAGAGCAAAGGTCTTCAACAGGGGGTCCGCGGAGGTACTGCAGGGGGGTCGCGAAAGTTTTGGTTGATTAGACATTTTTTTATATTCCCCCCCGCAATTTTTTCAATAAATTGAAATGTCTTTAAATACACATTAACATGAATCCAACACACTGTAGTGAACAGATAAATGGAGGCAGAAGATGTCTTTCAGTCAGCAACGCACACGTTCAGCAACACACAGGAGCTCTTTCAAGCTGGGCACTGGTTCATTCACCTGTCCCATCATACATTACAGTAGTGACTAATGTATGCCATCCATAGCTGGTTTGAGGATTCACTGCCCATACTACATGTATGTTTAAAATTAAAACATGAATCTGTCAATTATGTTAATAGTTCAGTATTGTATGCAAGATAACAGGTATGTTTATGCATGCCAGTGGCACTAACAAGCATCAATAATTTTCGTTTCCACATTTATGTTGAACAAAAATGTCCATTTGAACAGCTTTTATGCAAAATGTTGTTACATGCAATTTGACAGACATTGTTGATCTTGGCAGGTATCAGTTTATTATGTTATGTTATGTTTATGAATGGCAGTGGCATGGCCACCCTACTCACTGTACCTTGCACATGTTTAAACTAAAAACAAGAATATATAAACCTGTGTGTTGTTTGAATATCTTAGTATTGAATGCACAATAGTACATTTATACATGGCACTATAGGACCAGTTTAATATAAAACACAATTTTATACAATATATATAAGTGGGGGGTCCCCGCTCCATCTCTCCATCAGTTTGGGGGTCCTTGGCCTGGAAAACGCTGAAGACCCCTGTCCTAGAGGATCTCGCACTGAGCAATAAAATAGTTACGAGTAGAAATCTGTCCAATAGTGCTGTGGCTAAATTTAAAGAGGCCATTCCTGCTGCCTTAAACTCAGTGCACCATCCAATAAATAACTATGATATTAATTATAACCCCTCTCAACTGGATCTGCTTGTCGATAGCTCTGCTAGTCTACTAAAATCCACCTTGGACTCAATTGCCCCATTGAGGGAAAAAACTATTAAACGTCAGAGGAAAGCTCCGTGGTTTAGCTCTGAAACTCACACACTCAAACAACCAACCCGTAAATTAGAGAGAATGTGGCGCTCCAATAAAACAGAGGAGTCACGAATACTCTGGCAAGAAAGCCATAGTAAATACATGACAGCCTTACGACATACTCGATCTACATACTACTTCTCACTAATTGAAGAAAATAAAAATAATCCGAGGTACCTTTTCAGCACTGTAGCCAGGCTAACACAAAGTCAGAGCTCTATTGAGCCCATGATTCCTCTAGCCCTCAGCTGTGAGGACCTTATGACAATATTTAACGATAAAATTCATAAGATTAGAGATAAAATTAGCCACTCCCTGCCTTCACCTGGGCCTGCTGTACCATTAAATGTAAATAGGCCTAACCTAAACTGTTTCATACATATAGGACTTCAGGAACTTAACTCTATTATTTCATCCTCCAAACCATCGACCTGCCTTTCAGATCTGATCCCAACTAAGCTGTTTAAAGAAGTTGTTCCCCTGGTCTGCCCATCTTTGTTGGAGACAATAAATATATCCCTATCAATAGGCTACGTGCCACAGTCCTTTAAAGTAGCTGTAATCAAACCCCTTCTCAAAAAACCTACTCTTGATTCCAGCACTTTAGCAAACTACAGGCCTATATCTAATCTTCCTTTTATTTCAAAGATTCATGAGAAAGTTGTGGCGGCTCAGCTCTGTGACTTCCTTCAAAACAACAGACTGTTCGAGGACTTCCAGTCAGGTTTTAGAGCTCAACACAGCAGAGAGACTGCTTTAGTTAAAGTAACTAATGATCTACTCTGGTGCTGGTTTTATTAGATCTTAGTGCAGCTTTTGACACTATAGATCACTATATTCTACTAGAGAGATTAGAGGAATTACTTGGAATCACAGGGACTGCCCTAAACTGGTTTAAGTCCTACCTATCTGACAGGTACCAGTTTGTACACATGAATAATAAGTCTTCTGTGTACACTAAAGTAAGGTACGGGGTTCCTCAGGGCTCTGTGCTAGGTCCAATCCTCTTCTGTATCTAAATGATCCCCCTTGGTAATGTTATGAGAAGGTAGCAGTTATGGCAGGTCAGCAGAAAGCAGGGGTTAGTTACTCTAACAGTTTGATATGTTTCAATGCCTAAATAGAGAAGCGGTGAGGTCGTGGTTACCCTACCTGGGTCCACTGCTTGTGTCGGGGGTCACATCTGTGCAGCAGGTCACAGGCCGCACCTCCTCCGTTGTCTCTAGAGGAGCTTCCTCCTGCTGTGAAAATAAACCCTCCCAGCACCGCCAGGCTGTGGTGGCTCCGTTGGGCCGGGAGCTCCGCTTCCACCTCCCAGCATCCCGTTCCCTCGTCCAGTCTGCAAACGTTGGCGCTCAGCTCCTGTCCACGTTCAGACACCTGACAGCACAGAACGCTCACAGTTCATACTAATTCCTTGGAGTTAATGTTCTTTTCTTTAGTTTTTCTTAAAGCAGAGGTGTCAAACACACCCCACGCGGCCCAGCGACCCAGCTAATGAGCCTAGGCCCCCACCCAAGCACCTCACCTGAACTCAGGAACACCTGCTAGGCCCCCACCAAGTACTCTCTCTACATCTAAGGACAGGAAAGCTTTATAAGGGTTTTTTTCTATATCTAAATGTTCAGTATCCTTCTTACCTTATGGAATCCCTGACGTTCCACAATAAATACGTTTTGAGCTAAATGTTGATGTAAATGATTTCAAAGACATTTCTGACACCAACTAGTTATTGAGTAATTATTTATTCAGCTTTGGACCATGATCTAAAGTGCATTCATGTGATGGGTTGTGTATCTAGCTCCACAAGTTTTAGGCTGTGTTAGAAATGGCATACCAACATACTACTCATGACATTTTTTAAGTATGCACAGTGGGCACACTAACATACACAACAGCTCCATGATGCATTGCTAGCAGAACGTAAAATAGTCCTGGAACCAGCTTCAAGCTAAAAGTCAAACAACCCCTTTTCAAAACAAAAGCATCTCTTCTTATCGTCCATTAGTTTTTAACTCTTTTGTAAATAATGCTCTTGTTTTGAAGTTAACCAGAGGTTTTGTCAGTAGCACTATGGAGGATCTCTAGGTTTCTACAAGTTTTATGGATCAAATGAGCAAAAGTTGATATTCTACTTGGTCACTTTCTCACTTAAAATGTTTTTAGAACTTTAAAAGGTGGAGAATTAACAGAGATATATAGCCTTAGTGTGCTTCATGTTTTTTTTGTAGGTTCAAAATGCATCTTGGGAAACTTGGAAGTATACTTCAGTGGGAACGGTTATCATCCTAATCATACTTATAGTATATATTAGACAGTATATACTCATTGAGTGTGTAGTGTTTAGAACATAGTGTGGCATTTCAAACCTTAATGGTTTCTCGTCTCCCCAGCTGACGTCAATTAACCTCAGCAGTTAATCATTATGAATTAGGACGGGTACAGCCAACTGCAAGTCTTCTAATTAAACTTTGAATAATATATATTTGCAGCTAAGGAGAGTTTTGAGGAATCTTGATAAATATGGCTCAAATATTTCTCCACAGTGAAAATGACAACGAGCACCTCTCCTCCGACGAGCAGCAGCCCCTCCACCCCTCCTCTTAGTGCGTTGCGTCCGCTCTGTAGGAGTGGTTGGGCGCTGACTGTGGCGTGGTATCCCATCGCCTCCTCCACCAGGGCCTCACAGCCCACCTCCTCTGGCAGCAGGGCTTGCATCGTTGGCAGAATCCGGCTCACCAGGTCTCCCGCAGGCATCAGGGGGAACCTCACGAGGGAGAGAAGCTTCTGTGTGTGAGGAGCTCGTTGGGGCGTCTGGCTGAGCCACTGCAGGGCGGTCTGTAGCAGCGCCTGCTCGCTGTCGTGCTGAACCTGAGCAAGGAATGGTTGAGTTACAATATGTAGTGAAACTTAAATATTGTCTAAGACAGGCCTGCGCAACTGGCGGCCCGGGGACCAGATGCAGCCTTCAAATTAGTTTTGTGCGGCCCCCCAAAGTTAAAATTACTCCAAAAACACCTACAAATCTGGAAAAATACACAAAAAAGGCAATGAAAACACACAAAAGTAACAGAAAAATATACATTACCATGACAAAAAACAAAAGTGAATCCAAAAACAACAAAAATGCACAAGTTGACTCATAACACACAAAATGGCAAAAACACAAAAATACAACAAAAATACACAAAACAACACAAAATGACTTAAAAAAAAAAACAAAATGAGAAAAATATACAAAATTACAAACTGACAACAAAAACTAGACAAAAAGGAGACAAAAATGTACAAAGTGACTCCAAAAAAATAGTTAAAATGAGAGTTAGATATGTTAGATATGCAAAAGGACTACAACAATAGACAAACCCTTTGTTCTTTCCTGTATCAATGCTCAGATTGGTCATTATTCTAAATTCTGTCATTAATGTTGATCGTGTGGCCCTTGGATCAGTCAATTACATTTTTGTGGCCCTCACTGTGATAAAATTTGCCCATTTCTAGTCTAAGAGATCTAGTCATTTATACTTGCTGCTCACAACAGCAGATTTGTCCCTACATGGTGGTTTTACCTGCTCACTGGAGAGGTAGGAGGTGAGCTTGTACAGGGAGATGCTCTGCAAGAAATCAGGACTGAAGGAGAGCGTGGAGAAGCGAGCGAGGATGAAGCGATCAATAAAGGCGTCGAGCCTCTCCAGGCTGTAGTGCAGAGCCAGCTCCTGCAGGTACAGGTAGTTCTCCTCGTTCACCTCGCTCTCCAGATACTGGCAGCAGAAGTCCACGGCACGCCACACCTGAGCACCACCCAAAGCGTACGCATCAACCTCACCGTGCCGCACGTTCCGCATGCATTCAAACTGTGTCACTGTCCTATCAAGGTTGGAGCCAATCATAATTGTATAATTGTAATCGGAATTGAACATGGGTAATTTAAAACGTAATTGTAACAAAAATAAATGTAATTGAACCCAACCCTGCAAGATTTATTATTACAAATAAACAAAAGTAACGAGTAACTTTTACTTTGAGTACTATTTAATTGAGCAATGTTTTACGTGTACTTGAGTATTTAATGTATGACTTACTTGTACCTGAGTAAAAATTAACAGTACTTCTAATTGAGTAAAATATACCAGTACTCTTTACACCTCTGGTCTCCAGTACTATTATCCATATAAATATATCTACTTGGGACAAAAACTGTTCCTGACAGGCACTCCTCTGCACCTATTATGGGCAGAGCTATAAGGTACCATATTTGGTATAGAGCACACCACTGTATGGGCCAGCCCCCACTATCCAAGAAAATCCTTATATTCCTGGTAAGATCCACAAACAGGCTTGTTTTTCCCCACTTAGACACCGCCCTGGGCGTATCAGCGCTCTGTCATATTGGTCACATCCTTAATGTTAAAAAAAAGAGCAGCCTATACTGTATGATCCAGGTATAATATCCAATTTATATAAGATATGATTACATTTATACAAAAACACACCAGGTTATAATGTGAAAGTGATATAAAATGTATTTTCCCCAAGGGTAGCTCACCATTTCCCTAAATCTGTGCTTATTATCAACACTTTGTTGACTATAATTGGGTGAATAATGAATTATTAAGTCTGTTGCGTCAGCTTGTACTCCAAACATGCAGGACTGGGGCCCTCCAGGATTAAGCTTAGACACCCCAGCTTTAATAGTTCTAAGTCTGATACTTATTATCAGTGGCTAAAATCATTCTTTTGCACAATAATGAGACACAAATTGATCCAAAATGCTGGAAATTCTTTAGGTCTTCTTCAGATGTATTTTAATTTGCTGTTTTATGCACAAGTGGCTGTGGCTCTGATGATGACCCCCCCATCCACCCACCCTTTCTCTGTTAACACCTTACCTGCAGGAGATGAGCAGCTTCCAGCACATGGTGGATGTTTTCTCCATCCAGTGAAAGTTCTCCACCACAGCCTTCAGACCAGTGATGGAGACACCGATTAACTCCACCTGCAGACAAACAGCAACAAGTCCAGATGAATTCCCAAAGCCTTTTTAAATCCATGATGATGAAAAACTAAATTTACACTGAGAATAAAAGGAGAACACAGCAACATGTCCAGGTCAGAAAATGTCAGAACATTACGTCAGATTAGGGCTGCACGATTATGGCCAAGAAAATTATCACAATTATTTATCATTTTAGGGAAAACGACTGTATCTTTAATTTACTATTTTTAACAAACAATATGTGAACAGTTTAGAGTCCAAAAAAAAGCTTTAAACAAGAATATTGATAAATACTAAAATGTACCCAAGAATTTGCCAAAAAGAACTATTGCCTAACTATAATTATACTGTTAGAGTGCAACTCCTTCAAAAACAATCACAGCGTATAAAGAGAAAGTTAAGAACATTAAGCTTAAGCTACAGGTTTTTAGCCAGAAACACTAGCGTGTCAACATTTTCTGGCTTGAGTGTCCGCTGGATTAAAGAATGAATTAATAATACTAATTAATTAGGTACTTATGTCAATCAACTCATGGGGGCATGTCCACACGTTCAACACAAGCACCCCACCTAAAAAAAAAAAATATCCCTAAAACTAGTTTTATATCCATCCGACGTCGCATTTTAAACATAAAAATTGCAGACAAATAAGTTAATTTAATCGTGGAGACCAAAATCATAATCATGATTAAAATTTGATTAATTGTGCAGCCTTATGTCAGAAACTGTTATAGTTTTACCACACAGATTCTTTATTTATGAACATGTCGTCCACCTGCATCTACGACTGAAAACTACTTTTGTTCAGACACAGAATCCTCCTCTCCTGACTACAGACTTCTGTTATAAAAGCGTCTCTTTCCTTCGTCGTTACCTCATTCTGCTGCTCCTCCCTCATGCCCACGGTGAACATGGCGTGGAAGTACGGGCTAAGCACGGCTAGCAGAGCGCGGTGTGCGGGGACTCGCTCTTCTTCTGCAACCAGAGCCACGTCGCAGAATCTACCGCCCTGCCTCTGCTCGTTGAGCCCCTGCAGCATCTCAGCAGCCTGGTCCGTCCACTGAACAGTTTTCTGAGAAAACACGTATGTTTATAATAAAAGTGAATTGTGAAAGTCATAAAATGTCACTCAACGTTTTAAGGCCAAGCTTGATAACTGGATGGAATGAAGGTATTTCATTATCCTCCTTTCCTTTATTATACTTTATTACAGCCCGATGGATAAAAATGTCCAACAGGAACATATTTACTCCTGACTAATCTTTGAATCCAAGATGAAAAAAAATAAAAAAGACTTTTCCTCACTGACCTTTGATGATTCACTGACCCACTCGGGACGACTCCCCAAAATCTGTTTGTCCATTTTGTCCCCTCGGTTTGGTATCACCTAAACAACAAACAATGATAATGAAGATAGTGTCCTTATCACTTCTTTGAATATTTCATTCTTCAACAGATCCCCACAGACAGTGGTAACAAACTCTGTATTTTCCAAACAGCACCTAAGTCTGCTTTGATAATGAAAACTCTTCTCTTAATCCAAATATCTGAAAAATTATATATTCACTGATTTACTCAATGGATGAAGGAAAAAAGTTGATTATTGGCAAGGAAAATACTAGAAGGCATATTTGTCGTGAACTACTGCAATATTTTTATTTAATAAGAGAGTAACGCCTCCCATTTACTGTTCTTCAGACTGATGAAAGACAAATATTTAATACAAAAAAAAAAAAACAACAATTGTTACAAATGTATTTTAATATAAATGCTGGTTGAACTGCAATGCTGATCTTTGTGGAACTTTTTTCCTAAAAAAATTAACAAATCACTTTGAAGGTAGCATCATTGTATGATCTCGCCAGTACGCTCTTCATCATAGGAAATGGTAAAAATGCATAATAAACACAGACAAAATGTATAGAATGACAATTCAAAAGCTTCAATTAAAGTGTCAGTATAGAAGCAGGTATATTAAGCTTTAACATTAAAAAAATGTACAGGATTTGGTCATTAACTTTTTAAACAATTAAACATGATTTACATGATTTTATTCATCAAACCATTCAATAATAATAATAATAATGATTCAAAACAAATAATGAAAATAATTTTCAATTTACAAAAATAAAACTTAGTGAAAACGGTTTGTTTTTATAGGTTTTGTCTGTATTTGTTGGAGGAAACGAATGTGTGATGCTTTCAGAATAATTTTTTTTAATTTTTTTTTTACTTGAGTTATTTATAATTAGGTTAAATTCATTCACCTGAAATTTTTGGTGTTGATTTCACAACTACTAGTTTATGTACGACAAACTTGGCATAGTCTTATAATATACTATCTTTTTTATTTTGTAAACTCAATGTAATCATGTGTTTTGAAATAACCTGAACTGATGGGATTTTATTTTTAACCCAAAGCTAATGATAGCGAATGAATCATCATATTGTTCATGATTTTGATATTTTAAAATTAGAGGAAATACGTTGTTTTCTGGTGTTCTGTTGCTCTTTAGAGACATATTATTGTCCCATATGGTTTCTATTTGGTTTACCTGGGAATACAAAGTCAGTAAAACAGCTTTTGGAGGAATAAAAACACAAATTACATTTATGTCTAAAGAACAGCTGCTTACCGCTCAGTGAGCAGCATCTCCTGTTAGCACACAACACCAAGCCTCCGCATGTATCACCTCTGAATAACAATAAAGTATCATCTTTAATCTCCGACACTGTAGAATAATAACCCTGTAAAATCACATGTACACCATTCTGCTACAGTGACATTACAAAGCTATTATTCAGTCTGAAAAACCTTGTAAACAGTGTTAGCATGTCACGTCCCACCGGCCGGAATATTTAGAACAAATGCACCTCCGTTTCCATTTTTCAAAATAAAGTCCCTAGCGTTGATAGGAAGCGCCACAGGCTGTCCAGAACGCTGTAAATGTATGTTTATGCAAAAAAACATGTAAAAAAATGAATCTCACTCAAACATGATGGATATAGTTTTTCTGGATTTTATTGTAAAATATATGAAATACCTTGTTTCTTTTATTCTGAAGTCCTCGCGGATGTACTTTTATTTTGTTTTTACAAAAACATAATAACATGCAAAAATTACACACTGTACTTATATTATACATTCCAGGAGAAAAACAAAGAATAGTATGCAACACAATTTATGATTATTTAAAAATAAAATAAAATAAATGACAACCGACATGGAGTAATGATCGAAATATTTCTAGGCTGCGTCAGAATATTCCCTCCTATCTCCTTTCCTATCCACTTTCCTAGGAGAGGAGATAGGAAAAGGTGGTCACGTTAGTTTTGACGATCAGACGCACTTCCACTAGGTGACGTAATAATCCTACGGCCAAACTTCCTTTCCTCAGAAAATTCAAACTAACTTTTATCATGGCCACCACTTATACACTTCCGGGGATTAAAGAACAGTGATTGGTCGCAATCATCTTGGTTATTTACAAATGACTCGCAACTCTCGCTCAACGGGCGACAATTAACTGTAAACTCTCGGCCAATAGGCGAGCAGTAACCGTTAACTCTCGACCAATGAGCGGTCAGCATGAGACAAATGTCAGTTGAGCTTTCATCTTCTCAATATATAAACAAACTCTTAGGAATAGATGTTAGTGTTCACAATCTGGAGACAGATCGCAAACACATCTCTATCACATACACATTTCAAGACGTTTTTAAAGCAGCTTCAGGATAGTTTGTCACATTATGGGCATTCTATCTTTCCTGGGTTTTAGCCGACTGGCTCGAAACTTGGGCGACTGCCGTCGTAAGTTCAAGAAGAAGAAGCAGAAACTCCGCTCCAGGAAAGAGACCTTCACTAAGGCTGAGACAGAGAGAGGGGCCCTGGAAGTCCCACTAAAACACGCCCCCAACCAGATGGAGGTGGACGTGGAGATCCACCCCAGACCGAAGGGCGAGACGGAGTTGGAGAAGATGTCAGCGAAGGAGAGCCTGGTGACCGAGACCCCCACCGTGAAGGTTCCTGACAATGGAGGACCCGTGGAGGACGTTTCCACCATTGAGCCGATTCCTCGGACACACAGCGGGAGGGAAAGTGCTGGCGTGTGTGACTCTGAACCTGTAAAGCCTGACTTTAAGGTTCCCGTGGAGCCAGAGCTCAAAGCTCAGCCCAACGCTCCACAGAACGACGGCACCGCTCGTCTCCACCACTTTGTCTCCAACATGGTCATCAAGCCTGTGTCCTGCGTTCACTGTGGAAAGAAGATCAAGTTTTTAAAGCGGTCCATGAAGTGCAGTGACTGTAAAGTGGTGTCCCACCGACAATGTAGGGAGCGCTGCCCCCTGCCCTGCACCCCCAATCCCATTGGCTGCCCGCTTAAGATCGGAGAGGGGTGTGTGTATGACGTACTGGCTGATTACGCCCCTGACTCCTCCCCCAGTATTCCTCCTCTGGTGATTAGCTGCGTTAGTGAGATTGAGCAGCGAGGCCTGTGTGAGGCCGGACTCTACCGTCTGTCCGGTTCCTACGTCCAAGTGAAAGACCTGAAGGAGGAGTTCCTCCTCACTAACATGGTTCCCGTCCTCAGTGAGGTGAAAAACATTAACACCGTGACGGGGTTCCTCAAGGACTTCCTAAGGAACCTGAAGGAGCCGCTGCTCACGTTCCGCTTGACCCAGGCCTTCATGGACGCAGCAGAGGTTTCTGATGAGGAGAACAGCTTCTCTCTGCTGTACCAGAGCATCAGTGACCTGCCCAAAGCCAACAGAGACACGCTGGCCTTCCTGGTTCTGCATCTGCAGCGAGTGGCTGAAAGCCTAGAAACCAGGATGGACATTCACAACCTGGCCCTTGTTTTTGGTCCGACAATCGTGGGCCACGCCGTCCCCAACCCAGACCTCATGACGATCATGTGGGACACCAAGCGTCAGATCAAGGTGATGGAGCACCTGCTGACCATGCCCAGTAATTACTGGGACCAGTTTGTGACGGAGCAGCAGTGACAAAGTACCCCAGACTGTAGTCCGAAATATTTTAATTATTTTTGTTGAAAGGCTTCATTGTTATATGTACATATATAGTTGTTTATACCATATTATATTATAGTTGTTTTATTTTGAAAAACCCAGCTGTTTGTATCTCTATTGCTTTTCTTTCTATATTGGTTGTGCTTTTATTGTGATGGTTTTTGTTTGTGCTTTTATTAAATGTTTTAACGCCCACCACGTGGACAACTTTGAAATCCTTGTCTGTCTTTAATTTGTCATAGTTTGATGTGTTTGTACTTTGAGAAGTGTGTGTATTTATAAATATAGATTGTTTAAATATGATGAGCACAATTACACTGCAGTGAAAATACAGTAAGGCATGAAAAACATCCACATTTTGAGGTAAGGCATACAAATTGAATTATTGATAATCATAAAAGCCTTAAAACTAGTTTAAATATGATGAGCACACTTAAACTGGGGTTAAAATGCAGTAAGGCATGAAAAATTAGAAAAATGTGACAAACTCCGAAATTTCAAAAGGCATAAAAATTTTGTTTGAATATTTTTTTTCTAAAATAAGGCTATCATAAGACCTTTAAAAAAATTAAATATGATTTGTAGACTTAAACTGGGGTGAAAATCCAGTAAAGCATGATAAATGTGATAAACTTACATTTCAGAGGTAAGGCTATAGTAACAAAAAAAATTCAAAAATGTTGGATTTTTTTTTCTGAGATAAGGCAATCATAAGTGTCAAGCTTATTTTCTACAATGCTTGTTGTCCAGCTTTAAAGGGCATGGATGGAACGCAAGTAAGACACGAGGTCAACTCAGCTTTTAAAAGTTTATTCAGTTTTGTTGCAGGTTTTGTAGCAGATTGAAAACCTTAAAGAAAAGGGTGAAAAAGAAGAATGAGCTCTATTCAAAAGTTTTTAAACAAATTAACCACCTGAACTTTTGCCATTTTAAATAATTTTTTCATTATATTCATTAATTTTTTGCTATTCATTGTTTTTTAAGCCAACCTACAATGTTTGACTATTTCTATTTGTAAAATTAAATCATGTGCTTTGGTTTATGAATTTCAACCGTTTTAATCAAAGTCTAAGTTTTTAACAATGTATTTTACCCATAAACTTATTTATTAATTTTAGTATTTATGTAAACTTATTTATCAGAAACTCTACACCAATATAGTGAGGTACAGCAACACAAATGAAAGGTCATCCATCCATCCATCCATCCATCCTTCCATCCGTCCAAAACACTCAGTTCATCAATAATCCATAACTCCTCAAAACTAAAAATGACATATTACATAAAATTTCAGAAAAAGACACAATTTGCTGCTTTATTCTCATCAGTGATGACTCAGAGCTGCACGGTGTGACACGATTTCTTAAAATCTTGCATTTTTTTTCATGTTTTCTTTATCTGAACACTATTATTCTAAAAAAAAAAAAAAAAAGTTTGAAAGAAAGTGACCTGAAGATGACATGACGTGCACTGAGCTCTGTCACCACTAGAGGGAGACAGAATGCAGGAAATACACCCTTTAATTTTCTTCATCAGTTTCACCCTGACCAGGGTCATGGGTTGATGAAGTATATGCTAGTCAAGGAAACATGTAAACATCACAATGTTAACACATACACTCACATTTACAACAATTCACAGGATTTTTTAAAAACTGGGAATCGAAAGAATTGTGAATTAAAAGAAATGAGGACTGGAGCTGAGAGGACGTTCTTCCAGAATAGGTTCTTCTACATGTGCCTCTCTTACACTGTTCTTCCAGAACATTCCTGATAATCTTTACTGCATCCTATCAAAGAAAGATCCACTAGTCTCCTGTTATTTTGTGTTTTACCCCTTGTTTTGCTTCACTTCATATTAAGATTTAACTTCATAGATATTAGGTCATACCTACTGCTGTTTAAGCTGTCGTATGCAACAGCGTCACGTGTCACAAAAGGAGTAATTTTGTGGTAATATTTAACACAAAAGTAATTTTTTTTGCGGTAAATATGGAACTATCTGAAATGTATCTAGCATTTGCTAACAGACATTACAGCAAACCTAAACGTATAATTTCTTTAAAAACATTATATTGTGTGGATATTTTGTGTGTTTGAGGCTAGATGTTGATAAAACTGACTCTAAAGACACGATTTGATAATATATATAGTTTTATTTGATGGGTTGTGCTACATAAGGATTATTTTAACCTGTGCTGTCTTAATATCCATTGCCTGCTTTCATTGCTGATATAATTACACATTTGATTACAGCAAGTTGACCCAATGTTTAAAACTGTGTAAACACACACTGGTTAAAACACTGCAGTGAGTTTCATGCAGCAGTGTTTTGATCAGAGCGTTTGTTTTTGTTGTTGTTGCTTTCACTGTGCACGTGGGAATAAGGCCAAATTACTGTAAATCTGAAGGTTCTCAGTCATTCAGTTCATGTGAATATCATTAGTTCAATGTGTGAACTGATAGCTGATGCTCAACATTCTGTCCCATCTTTGCCCTTCTGATGTCAGGCATGGTTAACTGACGTAACTCTCTCACTTTTCCATTTAATTTCAAATTTTCAAGTCGTGGGTGTAGGGTCTGTGGCTCTGTGGATGGGTTTATTTATTTACACAATGTTCATGATTAAGTTGCAATGTGTCTTGTGCTGTGTGAGTGATTAGGCTGCCTCCTGTTTGCGGTCGGGTGCGTTTCATCTCCTGATTGTCCTACTTCACTACATAAAGCATCGTTTGGACATTGTGTGCTTGTTTTATCAGTTTTCATTTGCACTTTGTAAATGTTTTACTTAGTACTTTGTCATGTTTATTTTGGTACTTTGTTGGACTATTTATTTAGTTTTTTGAGTTTATAGTAAATTACCTTTTGGGGTCACTTTTCCAGTCTTGTGCCTCAGTCTCTGCATCTCCACACTCATCATCCTGACACTTATTCCACACTTTGCTTTTGATTCCTCTCTGTGAGCTCTGTTTTCTCATGGATAACCATGTGCAGCGGAGCCTGCAGTCAGACTACAGCTGTCTGAGGACATTACAGCCACAACCGGTCTTTGCTGCTTTACGCGACCTCGTCGCTGTAAGTCTTAGTGTTTGCCTTAAATGACCTTCCTCACTCAATCAATGTTTTCTGTGACGTCTTGATAAAAAAAAGATGACAGGTTTAGTCAAATGGATTCAAACGATAACTAAGAGTCATTCCATGTCATTTTCAGGACATCCCACGTGCTTTGGTCTCCAAAAAAGTGGAAATGTTCACCAATTTCTCCGTGATTATTCAATAGGTACTATTCAATGCTGTTAGTGAATAACTAATGGTGCGTTTCCATTGCAGGTATTGGCTCTACCCGGCTCCGCACTCCTCGCTTTCAGGACCTATAAAGCCGTTATGGATGTGGGGAGAATTTATCTATTTATTAGGCTGCAATGACTAAAATATGCACATTCACAAGCTGAATATACTTAAAGGTAATTTAAATGTTTGTACTAAGTATGTCAAAAGTTTGAATGCAAGTATGAAGTAAATATACTTGTACTTTAATGTATACATATATTAAAATATGTTTCATATTAAGTTTTCCCACTACCTGTCAGTGAATTTTAACACTCATACAGGTGATAAGGGTTAGAAGACTTAGTGGTTCTGGTCACACTGCCCTATGCAGGCCAGAAACCATCGTACACTGATAATATTTGCCAAGGTCTCTTCTCAGAGGCTCTGTCAGTGTTATGCTTAGCACTATCAGCAGCATACAAAACCCTGAGAGTACAAAACAACTACAGATTCATTGGGGGACACACACGGAAACCTCTGAATCCCAGACCGGTCTGCCTCAAAAACCCTTTGACCAAATAAACCCTGTCAGCATCTGACCATCAACCCTAAAATGTGACTCTGTCTCATTCCATTCAAAACCGCCACAGCAAAAATCATAATTGAACTTCAGTAATTGAGAACATAAATGGGGAACAATTAGAATATATTTATAATTGGGAAAAAATACCAGTTATTGTAATTGAACATGAATAATTGAAAATGTAATTGTAATTGACCCCAACCCTGTTATCAGTGGATCATCACTGGATGCTTGGTTCTGTAAACCTTCTCTGATCCTCAGTAATGTGTAAATTCTCCATTCATTTCCTGTAAGGTCAGAGAGCTGATTGGAGCTTTTAATGTGCGTTTATGAGCACTGCCTCCTTGCTCCTGTTAGATCAGCTGAGTCATCATCTCAGGTTGGAAATAAAGAAGTAGTGACGTTAGCTGCTGTTGTGCTCTTGAATCGAGCTGTTCTTCTCTTTTGATTTCACTTTCATTGCTGTCTGATCATCTCAGCCATTTCCTGATGATTGGTACTGTTCTGCTGCAGCTATGATCACGTAAACACATTAGCGTTAGCATTAGTGTAAAGATTGTCTGCAGCTCCTCAGGTAAACATGATGGAGGACAGATTCTCCTCCTCGGGGTTTTGCTCCCTGTGGGGGCTCAATGTTTGCTGTGGAGCAGCAACAAGTTGGACTGAGTGCAGCTGCATCAGAAGCAAAGACTATTATCAGAGGTGTAAAGAGTACTGATACATCCCACTCAAGTAGAAACACTGTTACTTGATTTAACTTGTACTCAAGTACAAGTATAAATGAGTCATACATAAAATACTTAACATTATGTATCTATTTAATCAAGAACTGTTGCACATACTTTCTTTGCACAGATATATTTATCAGTATCCTTCTCTGACCTGGTTTTAATCCTTGTATTCTCGTTGTGGCTAAATGCAACACAATTTTTTTCTGCAGTGCATCTCTGATGTTATGTTTAATGACAATAAAATAATCTATTTATCTATCTACTCAAGTACAAGTAAAAAGTAGCTCAATTAATAGTACTCAAAGTAAAAGTTACTAGTTACTTTCACTCTCCCATGTTTATTTTTCAGTAATAAATCTTGCCACGGTTCCCTTGCATACAGTAAACAACAGCACGTGTATAAAATAAAAAAGCATTGTCAGGCTCTAATTATAGCTGAATTTACTAACTCTAAAACTGATAAAAAAAACCTCCATTCAACACTGTTTTGGCGCGGGTGCATTATGTTTAATCTGATTGGTCGGCTATGATGTGATGTATTTGATTGTTGTCTGGTCATGTCATTGTTTGTACTTTCACAACGTCCGTTGATCATTTTAAAACAAGATATTAATTTACTCTGTAAGTGTTGGGTGTAGAAATGTAACTAATTAACTCAACATACTTAAGTACAAGTAAAACTACTGATTTAGAAATACACTCATAAAAGCAACTCAATTACAGTAATGTGAGTACTTCGTAATCTGTTACTTTCTCCTCTGAATCTAGCGACATGGCTCCTGTGGTCTCTTCTTTGCTGTTTTGACACTTTTTAAATCTTCTCTCTTATTTACTTACTTTTTACTGATTTATTTTATGCATGCCTATTTATTGATTCATTATGTATAACTAGATGAAACAAAAAGTAGGGATTGCCTCAAAAGGGGGACAAAAGAGTGTCCGACTGTAGTTAGGCTCAGGCCGTTAATAAAAAAAACGGGACTGCATCGCCACTTCTCCAAGTTGTGGATCCATCATCTTGCTTTTGTCTTGCTGACTGTTGCTGCTAAATTACTATTCACAGAGTTTTAAATGTATTTTTGAACAACCTAGAGTCAAAAATAGCAGGTTTCTGTGTGATAAAGTAGCTTAAGCACCAAAGGGGAGTTTTTCATTTAGAGTCTGTGCCTTAAATCTGGGAAAATCAGGGTTTTAGTTTCTTTAATTATCTTTAATAATTCACCAGGAAATGTGCTGGAACACGCCTCAGGTTCAGAGCACCACCCTCACAGCTGATGGGCCACATTTTCTCACTTTTCTGGCTCGGTGGCCAATTTGCAAATTATTGCTACTTTAACAATAGGGATCCTGTATGTCTGAACAGCCACATGAATGCTAACATACATTTCTATTCAACAAGGATCCTGTTCTTACTGTTTGTCTTGCTATAGTTTGGTCTTCTTTGGAAATGACTGTTTGTGGTTGAGGCGACTCTTACTCGTTAAGCTGTTTTTGTTCCACGTGTGGATTTCTAAATAACAGTGCTTTGTGGAAAGTGTGTCAGAATGTTGTGCTGTTGTGTTGCACGCCACCACACGTCTCCTGCATGCAGAGCTGCTTTGGAGAAAGGCATTCCCATGTGATCCAAGTTCCTGATAAGTGACTCAGAGCAAACTGACAGGTGAGGCTCCTGTTTATCCCAGCGAGGCCCAATGACTCGCATGTTTGCTCCATGTCAACACTGGAGCCTGACTGACATACTAGCAGGACAGTGTTTGTGTCACACAGGGCCGGATACAGCGTAAAGTGCAAATGTCAGCTGAGAAATCCACCCACCAGAGCTTCAACTTTCTGTTGTTCTCAGAACTTTTTAATCACTGTAGATTTTACAGATAATGTTCATTTCTAGACTGGTTTTTAAACTTACACCTAATTCACCCACACACAAAAACTCACCTTTAATGTGCCGTCATCCATTGTCTTCTTGAATAGAGAATGAACAAGGTGTTCAGGCATCAGCATTTAACTTCTCTCAGCTGTATTTTCTAGGATCTCGTCTCAAGATGTGAAACAAGATGTGATGCAGGTCCCAAACCAGCCTGGTGTTGAAGTCATGACACTGATCTGCCCATTTTTGCTTTTGTCATGTTATTTATGCAGGTATTTTGTAATCATGAGGCTGACGTTATAAAATACTGTTTATCATCATCCTGTTGTCTACACGCCTAATGAGGCTTTGTTTGGAGCATTTCATGCACTAAACAACCATCATTGTCAGAAATACCAAAACCACTTAAAGTTCGTGTCTCATAGTCCACCTTATTCCTGGGAGCACTACTGTAGATGTGATGGCTTCTGCTGCAAAAGCAAAACCAGCAGTTAGCAAGTGGCTAAATCATAACAAAGGTTTTCTTTTTTTTTTAATGTATCTATTTACACTTCTAATGTTGCTGTTATTGTGCTATATTTATTTAGTTAGTTTTCTGTGTTTTGTCTGGGTTTGGAGACGTGTGGCATGGTGGTGGGGGGTGGGCAGGATGTAGGGAACTTGGGTGGAAAAAAAAAATAGATTTTTGAATTTTTTAAAATATATATATTTTCTAATTAAAACAATCTTAAACAACTTTATTTCTATACTTTCACTTTGCAAAATGTATATACTGTGTGTATATATATATCTATATATATATATATAGATATATATATAGTCCAACTAAAATGCAGTAAAATATATATATATATCTGAGCTCAAATGTGATCAAAAACTAATTCTAATAAAAAAATGTCTTTGGGGTCGCCAGAAAGTCTTGATATCAAAATGGGGTCACAAGCCAAAAAAGGTTGGGAACCACTGCACTAAATACTTTCTTTCCACTTATTTACAAAATGTAATTCTTTAAAATGTGTGTCATTATGATCTATAGTTGTTTTTTTAAATAGTTTTCTAGGCAAAATGTTACAGTCGGAAAAAGGGGGTACTTGAGCCAAAAAAGGTTTGAGAACCTTCACCAAAGGTCATTTATCAACAGAAATAAACTGTAAATAAGCCTGAGTTAGCACAAGACAGTTGAGTTTCATCTGCAATCCCTGGCCGGTTATTAATATGGCATTCTGCAATAAATATGTTGGTTCTACAATCAACATTCACAGCTCTTGTTGTAAAAGGCTAGACTCAGAAGTTTGTGTACGGTGTGTGTGTGTGTGACGTGTTTAATCTTTGGTTATTTTCATTCATCATTTGCAATTATTCATCAAAATGCACCCATAATAAGTCACAGGAACAAAGTGGATATTACACATTACACACATTTTTGACAAACGTGATCAATAATAAGAATAAGTTCTCAAATGTGTAGAATTCCTTGATTAAAAAAAAATGCTTCTAAAAGTTAAGTTACATCATTTTTTTGCTATAATTTTCCACAAAATTCATTACAATCTAATCATAACAGTAAACAGTAGTTTGCTTCATCTGTTAACTCTATAGTCTGCATTTAGAGGCTAGACAAACATTAATGTTCTGTGTACGCAAAACTTACGTGACCTGAAACACCCAATGACCTCAGGAACATCAGTGAGGATGTGTCCCAGAGCATCCTAGGATGTATCATTCACTGTGTGTATTAATGACAATATTTGTACTATAAACATGTACGGTAATAACATTTATGGATAATGTACAAGAAGAGGGCAACAAACCCTGTACAGATCAAATGTTACATGTTAAAGTACTATAGGAAGAAGTTTAAACTTTAGGAAATATAATACGTTAGTAAGGAATGATGGGATTTATTTTTCAAAGCATGTCACAGAACAATAACATATGTACTGAATCAAGCCAGTACATTTTAATATTTTACTATTTGTACATATTCAGAAGGACTGAGTAAATGTGTGTAAACTCATGGCAGGGGGCCAAATCTGGCCGTTTCAACCATCCAATCCGGCCCGTATGAGAAAGTATAAATTACAAAGAAAACATGAATCATTGTGTAAATGAAACTCGACAATATTTGCAGGGGTTCACAGTTTTCTAGATGCTTATATTGCACGATTGCAGTCATTTTTAATGTTAAACTGTTGAAAAAACTCAAAAGTCTTACAAATCCTTCAGTTTTTCTCAAATTATGAAATTCTCTTAATTAAACAGAAATTGGTCACAAAATTTAGGGGATTTCAAGTGAGGATCCCTTTGGGACTGATATGTGTCATTTATTGTTTGGATATTGTCAGTTTATTACATATTTAGTATTTTATGTATACGTAGAAGTGCAAACTAGGACACAATAATGTTGAAATTAACCGTTTTCCCGCATAAATTCTGTGGCCCTCTTGAGATCAAGCTGCTCCGTATTTGACCCCTGAACTAAAATGAGTTTGACGCTCCTGGAGTAGAAGTACAAACATTATTGTAACACATCCTGCTCTGTTTCTCTTTGCCTAGACAAGTGTGTAAATATACATATATTATATGACACACAGTACAGACATGGATAGTAATGCATAAATATTGGTACCCCCCCCACACACACGTTTGAGTCAATTACATTTTTCAGTTACAATTATGTTTTCAATTACCCATATTCAATTATGATTACAGTTAGCAGCATTTTTTCCCAATTTCAATTAAATTACAAGTATTTTTTTATCCTCAGAAAGTCAATTACAATTACGTTCTCAATTACTCATGTTATATTATGATTAATCACATTTACTGAGCCTGTAATAAATAACCTAATAAAAGTTACCCTTCCTCTTGTGTTAGCATCTCTTATGATATTGGTTCCTAAATCAGCTGTAAAATATACTAAAAATAAATATCTATCAACTAATTTCTTTCCTTTCTATTGGTTACCTTATAAGGCTTTCTAATCAATGAAAATATAGGTTTTAATATTTTTGGTGTGGGCGTCTGAGCCTTTTATGTGTCAGTATATCCCTCAATTTATTATTTTTTAAATGGAAAATGTGGGAAAGCTTGATATGAAACCTATTTTAATAATTGTTAACTACATACTGTACATATAGAACTGTAACACAGTCCTCCAGTTTAGCGTTAAATTATAATTTACAATTTTTATAGAATTACAAAGTCAATTATCTAAACACACACACACACACACACACACACACACACACACACACACACACACACACACACACACACACACACACACACACACACACACACACACACACACACACACACACACACACACACACACACACACACACACACACACACACACACGTTTATAGTTTTTATTATTATTATTTAAAGGGTTTTTTAGGATTTTTGTAAGAATGTAAGAGCAGAATAGATAATAAATACATTTTACAACAATGGATAATTTGATAATTGTGTATGTTTTATTCAATATTTTCATATTAGTTGTTATGAATACATATACTTATAACTATATTTGTATATACTGTACATACACTGTTGAAATAGTGTAATAATATGATGTTATTTACTACTACAGCCAACCAGCTCCAACATGCTTGGATAGAAAGTTGCCAGACATCACTCATCCAAAGTGTGAGACTCTCGGATTTCCGGGCTTCTCCGCGGTCCCTGAAGGCGGCGCTGATCGCTGCCTGTCGGAGACTCCGCGAGGACAAAATCCACATAAAACAGGACCTGAGACCGGATCATGGCGGCGCCTCTCGGCCAGGACTCCCTACCTGAACACTGGTCCTACGGTGTCTGCGAGGACGGCAGGGTCTTCTTCATCAAGTGAGTCCGCTCCGTGGCTGCTCGTCTCCCGTGTTTACCGGGAGTTGCCCGGTGTAACAGGTGTTTGTGTGTTTGTGCGGCAGCGACCAGACGCAGACCACCAGCTGGCTCCATCCCCGCTCCGGTGAACCGGTGAACTCTGGACACATGATCCGCTCAGGTACCCGTCCGTCAGTCGTGTTGTGTTGTTGGGCTGCGGGTTCGTTCGGGTCTGAGTCGGCCTGTAGTGACCACTTTACCGTGCTGGTCTTACCGGAGCACTTGTTCAGTGTGAGGCTCGGTAAACTTTCAGGTGTCAGTGTCACCAACAGAGTGTGTTTTGTTGCAGACCTGCCGCGGGGATGGGAGGAGGGCTTCACGGACGAAGGAGCCGCTTACTTCATAGAGTGAGTACCTCCATGGAGCGAGCTTAGCGCAAGCATTAACATGGCTGTGATTAGGGACAGGTGTGCAGGTAGACTCACCTGCTGACCCCCCGATGACCCGCTCTGTGTCTGATCCTGTCTGTACTTTATTGTCCTTTGAGTCTAAAAACACAACACGTGTGCCATCCACCGTCAGGCACTTTAGTGGAAAACTAACATGTGGTCCGCGGTCCAATTTCCCTCCAAAGCAGTGCAGTGAAGCCTGTGGCATGTGTTCGGGATGGACTGGGACTAAAATTCATCCCTGGCATTTTGTGTCCAGACCAGTCCACTACATTATCAGAGACACCATTTAGTAGCTGTCATTAAGTCAGTGATACTCAACATGTGGCTCTTTATATCTACATTTTAATGATTATTGCCCCAGAAAACCTTATAAGGAGGGAAACGTTTTAACCCCTTTTTACCTATTTCATTTTGCAACTTCCTCTGTCTAATATTTGCCCCTTTTCAAAAAAGTACTGACACTTTTTTCAGACTCTTGCCAATAAATATCAAAATTTCCATGTTTTTGGCCATTTTTTCAAGTTCTTTTTGACAATTTTATCAAATGTTTGTCCCTTTTGGCCACTTTTCATCCAATTAAGCTAATGTTGCCGAATAAATGTCACTTTTCCCCCTACTTTTTGCCTCTTTATGTTCCACATTTTTGCCCCTTTTCACTATCGATTGCCACATTTTGCTCATTTAAGCTACACCTTGCCATTACATACCACCTGGTTCCTCTTATTGGATTATTTTTTTTGGCCACTCTTGACTGCTTTTGACCCATTTTTGCCACTTTTTACTCTTTTTTTTAATTTTTTTTTTGTTGTTGCCACTTTTGGACCATTTTTGGCCTTGAAACTCAGTACTGTAGTATTTTTTTTTTTTTTTACTAAATAACTGTAACGACTGATATTCCCCTGATCCTTATTCTTTCATTTGTCATTTGCACATTTGTTGTTTTGATTTTGTTTTATGCCTTTGTTTTGTTTCTTTTTAGTTTAATTTGTATTTTATTTCTAATTCATGTCCCACAGTTGTATATTTGCACTATTATTCTACGTTGGTATTTATTTTATTCTTACTGTGTGCTATTCTATTGATGCTGCAGCATGAGAATTTCCTCTCTGGGGTATCGGTAAAGTTCTATTCTATTAAAAAATACACATCTCAATAATAAAGCTAAGGAATAGAAATATTTTTTTCAAATACAAATTTTTGCATTGTTTATTTACATTTTAGACTCACTAGAAATTCTCGTGCGTGTGGTTAAGGAAGCTGGCTTGTAACTGAGGGTTGCTGGTTCAAATCTGCCATGTGACCTTAACCGTGGCCCCTAACCAGACTGTACACTATGGCTGCTAGCTGTTCCTGAGGGATGTGTGAAAAACAGAACTGATTTTAGTGTATATATGACAGTAAAGATGAACTATTTAACATTAAAGCACTTTGTGTTACTTTGTCTGAAAAGGGCTCAACCATTAATGATAGATTGATTCTTCGATAGTCCTGTTGAAATGTATAGTTTATACAAAGTTTTGAGCTGATAATGTTGTCTGACTGTTGGGAGATTGTCAGTTCACTCTGGTGTCTGTGGGTCGGGGGCGGCTGTCTGCACTGTTTTCTTAACCAAAGATATTTATTTTCAAAATGTATTTGAAAATATACATTAATTCACTGGATTTTTAGCCATGAAAGCCGTCTGTAGATGTAAACATTCTTTGGAGACATTAAAAGAACAAAAAACGTTCTTGTCTGTTTCAGGTTATAGCTGTTGTGTGGTTCCGTTTCATTTTTTGATGTTCTTTGTTAGTGGGAGAGGGGGGAATGTTAGGATACAGTGACTTTATTAGTATTTCACTTACATTACATTACAGGCTACATTAAAAGTGTGTTCCTGAAATATGAAGTTTAAACCTTTAACTGGCTTGTTTTGCTTTATAACTGCATTAGTAATTTTCTGTTTTGGGTGAAATTGTGGAGAGACATAATTTACATGTCATATCTTTGTAATGGGATCAACTCTCACTGCTGTCTTAGAAATATATATTTCAAAACGATCAAGTGTAAGTGGTTAAAGTTTGAGGAAAGTTTTCCTTCAATCGATGACAGTAAATCGTCCTTATTCAAAGGAAGCTGTCGGTTATATTTATTGAACTGATCTTGGCTGCATCGTCAGACTAATGCAGAAAGTAAGAGTTGATAACAGTTTTTTAAAAGTGACAAATAGAGGTTTACAGCTCAACATGAGTCAGTCTTTTCATGCTCGTGCTGAATGCTTTGTGGCCTCATTGCCTCGTCTGGTCTTTCAAGGCCGACTTCTCCATTTCCAGTGCTGAAAATGAAGGTGCAGGTAAAAAGTCCAGTGAACAAAGACGACCTCTGTCTTCAACTCTGATCGTTTTTTTTCTTTTGTTGAAACTAATGATCTACATTGTGGTCGGAATGAGAATACGTCAATGCGGTCGTGCCTCTTCAGTATCTGCTTCTTTGTAGAGTTAACCTGTGAAATTCACACTCGGGTCATTCTTTGATTACAGAAAGGTTTCAAGGGGCAGTATTATGAAAAAATCACTGTAATTTGATTTTGTTACAGTGATCTACATTCATTTAGCCACATTCAGAGGGCCAAAGTTGAAAAAGTTCTGTTTCCTCCCTCCCTTGTTATTCCACATTGTAAATGGGTGCATACACTAAAATGGCCACAATTTTTCTTTGCAATATTTCCAGCAGAGCAGACCATTCAATTATTGATCCTTCAGGGTCAAAGTTAACACAATAAACACAAATAAAAAGTATGGCAGACCATGTCATTTTTGAGACTTTGGCTCCCTGACTATATGCATGAAGGCCCAAAAACAGCCTGTTTTTAGGAGCGTTCTGAAAAGGACTTTTCAGAGGGCTAAAACTCCATAAAACAGTCGAGTTTGGGAAAATAAACCTCAAATACTATGTTGTTGGAGTTCTTGGAACAAATTGAGATGGGTGATAAATCAGATAAATCTGGACCTTTAAACAGTAGGAACAGCCTGAACATGAACGTGATTGGACAATTCAAGCTTTTCTAATACTAACTCCAGTTTTTCACACCGTGCAAGCTCGGATGATTTTGTTCCCTTCATGTACAGGTTTCAGCTCCTGTTTGTTTTGTTACTTTTATTTAACACTGGGCCTCACAGTGAGAGCTGGAAATGAGCACATGTGAAAGACTCTTCAGTGCCAGTGTTTGTGGACCCTCGGGCAAATATGTGTAAGTTGAACAAAGCTTTGTTCCACTTTTGTAAAATAAAATCTCTGTTACTAGGTACATTGACAGAGATTTGACGAAACTTCTTTATTGTTTGGAAAGCTCTAAGAGCACGACTCAGAAATGATTGAACCAGGGGTGTCCAAACTTTTTCCACAGAGGGCTGAATATGGGAAGAAAATGTAAATTAAAGATGAGCACTTGCACTTCTCTGTGCTGTCCAATCATCTACTGGCTTCCAAACAGCCTCCTTAGAGCCCAATATGTAACAACGACCCGAAATGGAACAAGACCCGAATTGGTATGAAAAATGTGATATCTGGTCAATAATGTAACAAAAGTACTGAACCAGAAATTTAATTAAAAAAATGTAAAAAGTTTTTGCTCAGCATCTTTTTACATTATTGACCAGTTATTACATTTCGGGTTTTATTAAACATTTTTTTTTTTTTAATAACAATTCAAGTCGTTATTACATATCGGGTTCCAACAAGCCTCCTTAGAGCTGGGTAGTATTTCATCAAAGTGCAATTAAAACATCCATAATGACAGCTAGGGATGTCCCGATACCACTTTTTCACTTTCAATATGATGCCGATATTGATCCGATACAATAACCGCACGAATCATACATACTTTTATTACTTATATTGTAGTGTGGAATGTTAGAAAAGACTTGATTAAGTGATGTTACTCAAACAGAGAACAATAGTCAGCAACAGTAGTTTACTTTGTTAGAGTGTGAACCACAGTCACCTATAGATAGAAGTGCTGAAGCTGAACATTTTATCGTAGAGTTTATATCGGTGATTTTAGACGCAGTCCGATAAAATCCTGATTTTGTTTTCTGGCTGATATTGGACCGGGACACCTCTAATAACAGGATAACCACCTGGTTTAGCTAAGCTCACGTTGACCGTGCTGGTTTATTCTGTTTCACTAAACTCGGATCAAACTGAAGACATGTGGCTTACCTAAGCCAGCCGTCATTGTTTAGGATAAGTTTGCATTCATGGCTTTTTTTGGAAGATTCGTAGGTGACATGACGGTTAGTTAATCAGAGATGTGATGACGCACGTGCTACAGGATTTACTCCAAGGAAACAGCCAATAGTTACTGAGCAGCGAGAAAAAAGGACAGACACAATAAGCTTTAAAAAGTTTCTTGTCGTTTCAACATTTTGAAAGTTAGAGATGAAAACGGTTAAAGTTGGTGTTCTTCAGTAAATTTTTAATAAAGAACAACAACTAAAGCATTTTGATTTTGATCACCGCATACTGTGAGCCTAATGTGTCACTATTAAATAATATTTAATTTATTAAACCTTTTGAGGAATCAGTATTTTTCTAAATTCACATTGTATTCACATCTGTGCAGCTTCTCTGAGAAATCAGAAATTATTGAATTATTAACATTAATACCCTAGCGTATAAATTAGATTGTGAATAAATATCTGCTCTGACCCCGAGTGAACAGTAGTGGGTTAAAATATTCCACTGTGTATTTACTGAGCATCTAAAATTCCATTATTTATCATTATTACTGTTAGAATGCAATTTATGCATTAGAAGAATTATTATTTTTTTTTATATATTTGTCAAAAATAAATGGCTAAATACCTCGAGTACCTGAGGACACAAGTAAAACTACGCACAAATACGTAAATAAACTAAGACGTAATGAAAAGGAAATAAAACAAATTATAAATCCTAACAGTTTTTTTGTTTTTGTTTAGTTACATTTTCATTACATTGAAAGTCCTGTCCCTATCACGGAGCATGTGCAGTTTTTTTCGGTCTTTAAATTGACTGACAACTACAGGGTGAACATGTGCCTTCTGGTCTGTGTAAGCAGAGAAACTACAGCCATGATGCCATGTTCATAAACAAATGTTTAAGTAAAAATTACTCATTCACAATTCATGAAAAGAAGCACTTAAAACTCCTCTGTGCTGCATGTGGGAATGGAAAATTATGCTCTTTTATAGGTCTTATTTATGGTTTTTAAATCGAACCACAATTTCAATACCTATAATTAGACATTTTTACCCAAAATGCACCTTTACCCTAGCTTTTATGATGTGACCAATAACAATAATTTATGTGATACCACTGAGCAGAGAGCACCTTTTACTGTCCCAGCGAATGAATATGCTGTGTGGAGTGCCTGACTATACAGGCTGCTAGGTGTGTCCACATATCCACTCATTTCTAGTCATAAAACAGTTATACCAGCTAGTGAAGAAGAGTGACTGACTTATATAGCTTTTATAATATGCTATATAATATGTAATGCATTAATATACTTATTCCAAGGTCTCCGTGTTACAACTGAACATGCTGCTCATGGGTGTTCTGAAATGTCCTAAACCACTGCATGTGGATAACTGCTTTATGTTTGTTTAATGTTGACAGTGGCTGTGACGATAAGAGAGACAGTGTAAGATTGTCTCTTTGCTTTGAATCAGTCAAATCTGCCGCTGTTTTTCAACAAACTCTTGTCAGTAGGGATGCACTGAAATCAAAATTCTAGGTCGAAACTGAAAGGGAGAAAACTAAGACCAAAAACCAAAACACCGGAATAAATTATTGTGCTAATTATTATTATGTAGAACCGTGAGACTTGTTTAGAAACAACCACGCTCCACCCTCCCCTACCTATTTTGAAACCTATCGTCCCTTACCGGTATCCTCATAAACGTGCACAACTTAGCAACTTTTTTGCTCAATAGAGGCTAGTGACGAATCTAGGAACTTTATGTTGTGTTATTGGAGAGTTATCTGATGTTTTAGAGACACGAAAGCACGTATGACTGTGAGGGCAGTAACTAGAGGTTCACAGCCGCAGACAGACACACTCCACGTCCAGACTGTAAATTAATTGCTCATGTTTGCTATACCTTGGATAGGCTTCTCTTAGGTATATATACGATTTATCCCGTCTGTTCTCACTCTCCCTCTGACTCGGTATGTGGGGCAGACTTTGCGGGGACTGAAAGTGGATCGTGCATAGTCCGCCCCACATACCAAGTCAAAGGGACCCCTGCGGACGCCGTTCCTCCCGAGTATGTTTGAGCCTTTAGACTGTTGCTTCTCCACGTCAGTCTTGCTTTGCCATGTAATCGTTGTGCTTTATGCTGCGATGGGGACTTCTGCTGGAACGTCCGCCATTACACTTTTACGATCAATGGTACGTGAACACACATTGACTTAAGTTGAGCAGCCATAGTAACGCCCAAAACAGCTCCTGGAGCACTCTGTAGAAACATCTCTGATTGGCTGAAATCCAGCGTCACTCTCCTGTATTGCTAAACTTCATTTACAGGGCCAAGAGAAGGTGAAGAGATTCACTGTCCACTCAGAACACTTTGGATTTAAATGACTCCAAAAGACGCCACAAAAAACCAAGAAACAAACCTACTCAAATCTCAAATGCCTTCAAGTCAGATTTAGTCTTATTGTACAATATTTGCCGTCTGCGTGTTTATCTCTTTCAAACACTTGTTACATATTTAACCACTTGTTAATGTGTGATATTCTCCCAAAACATGTTGGTGAGGGGATATTCCGCATCATAGTTATTTAGGTGTCGGGAAGTTAATTCTGTGATTTCCATTCTGTCCAAAAATCAAAGGCCCTACCTACATACTCTGGGTAAACGGTTAAATGCTTAGAGTTTTGTGTTGACTGTTCAGTGATGATGAGGTTTGGCTCTAATCAGTGCCTTGTGTATCACTTTGTACTGTTAATTTGTACGAAGTGTTTAAGACATTTAGGAGCTTTGATTATTAGCAAAACATTGAGTTTCGTGTTTTTCGTAAATCTTTTTACATACACAGATTCGAGCCGTGTTGCTACTGACCCGCCTTTGCTCATTAAGTTGGGACAAATGCATCGTATGCTTGTGCTTGAGTGGGTCATTTTCTTTATTTCCTGTCTCTCTTTATATACATTTTATTGGGTTGTGAAAGGCATAGAATAAAAATAACACGCTGAAGTAATAACACTCCTGACATCTAATATCCTTTCACGTCAAAGGCAGTCTATTTATCCAGGGGCCATGTTTTTCTAACTGTTCCCCAGAGCTTCACCGGCAGAGTCTTGTTATAATGTTTTCAGGTTTGTTTTCAAGTTTTTGTTTCTTGGGGGAAAAAACTGTTTTTCATTGACCCGGGATCCTCACAGGGCTCTGAGTCAGTGGCTGTTTTCTTTTCTCAGAGAGAAAGTTGTTGAGGTCTTAGTTTTACAGAGGAATGTTCATGTGTTTTATCTTCGGAGCTCCTGCTTCTGCTATGGGAACATGCTCCAGTATTTTAAAGATGATACCAGTGCCCATATTCTCAAAGCATCCAATGGCAAAAAGTAGCTCTTAGTGATGTCACTCTTAAAGAAAAATCTTAGAATTCCTTGAATTTTAAGATTTTTCTATTAAAAGTAATTCACAAAGCGTCTTAGGCCCTAAAAGAGCTCCTAAGGTGTAAAACTGTTAGGAGTAGTGAGGAGGACTTTTAAGAAGCCTAAAAGTGTTTTAAACAGACAGAAACGGAGAGGACGGCAAGATATTATCTGTATGTTTAACGACAGTGATTTAATAAGATGCTACCGGCATATATTTTTAATAATAATTATAACTATTACAGTGTTTCTGGTTTGTTCTAGTTTTTTCACACCATCCACTAAGTTGTATTGCTTTAAACTCTAATTTTCAATAAAACTATTCTGACTTTTCTCACACAGCGTAACCTAACAGCAGCCTTGTATTGCTTTTTCGAAAAATGAAAACTAACTTTATTCGGCAATAAATTTGTCCGTTTCGGCTCTAGCGGACGCAATTCAGACTCTACTCGAAAATGAAGCACATATTCGGACTTTGGGGGACCAGACCTTTGCGTTGATAACATGGTTGGCCCAGTTTGAGCACTTTTAAAATTGTATTTTACATATAAGTATTGCAGTTATCCATGGTTAAATCACACATATGTATCACGCGATTACACTTGAATTAACGGGATCTCCTGAGTCCTTGCTGCCCTCTGCGTGCTGCAACAGATGCGCAGCAAACGGAGCGTTGGGGATTGCTGGACTGCTGATTGCGCTGAAGTCACGCAGCGGAGCAACTGGAGAGGGAACGATGGATTGATTAGCAGGGCTAGCAATTACATTAATTACTGACAGCTGTGTCTGCTCCACCATTAATATTACATACATAAAGTGGTAAAATTACCAACGTGGACAGTTAACTACAATAAGTAAATCAATATAATAATTGGCATGTGAATGAAGTTCACCTTGCTCCTTGCTCAGAGTTGCTCTCAGAAACTTCCTGAATCACTTTTAAGCTAAGATTCCTAGCTAGGAATTTTCAGGTAAGTTGGGAGTTCTCTGAGGGAACTCCGAGAAGCTTTGTGAATACGGGCGCAGAGCTTTTACAACTCATTGGTGTTACACAGACATCACATTGATCTTTGGAGTGATTCCAGTTGTATTTTGAGACTGCCCTTTGATACATGGAGGCAATAAAACAGACAGAGTTCTCTGGACTTTCTCTATCTCAGTGATTCCTCATTCCTATCCTTAGATTTATTGCTCTTATGAGTCTTATTTCATCACTCTGTCATTCATTCTTTCTCTCATTTGGAAGCTTTTCATTCCCTCCAGAAAATAAATGCTTGTAAATCAGTCACTGATTTATTCTTGATTTTGTATCAATGTCACAAGCTGGGTTTCTATTACCCTTAGAAATGCACAAAATCTGAATGGCGTAATGGAAACACCTGAATTAAAAAAAAAAAAAACTTAAAAAAAAAAAACACTCAAATAATGCTAAAAAGTATTTACACTTGAGATATTTCAGTCATAGCCCCATTCAGAGAGTAAAAATGAAAATTGTGAATAACTTTTTGTGCAAGTTAAAGTATATTACCTTCTCACTTATCTGAAAACCCAGTAAAAGCCTTTTTAAATTTTAGATTCCAGAAAGTATTACAGTAACCAGCAACAAACATACACGGAACAAAAATGCACTCTGGTTTTTATCTGGTAAAGTTTTAGGACAGCTAGCATTAGCAGGCTAGCACTGCAGTAGTCTGATTACATTGATCATTATCAGGGGTGAATACATACAGGAACTATAGAGCCCACCCCCAGCCTGAGTAGCTAAGTTCTATTATTGAGGGGCTTTGCGGTGAAGTCAGCAGTCCATCTTTTCCGGCGTGCAGGAATGTCGGAGACGAGCCTGAAAAAATTAATAAAGGAAGGATCGGAGTTGGGGTACAACACCCCAATGAGGGCAGCTGCAGGGGGTGGCATGGAGACATCCCCAGCAAGCCACTGCCCCCCCAACGGGAGATGTACGGGCAAGGGGACGAAATGTCCATGAACGGTGGTACCAGCTGATGACCCTGCAGCTGCCCAAAGATGCCCTGGAGTAGGCATGAGTAGAGATGCCAAGAAAGAAATCCATCACCTATATATCATAATTGATATATAGGTGTCCCTCATAAGCAATGAGGCATCCTATTTTGGTTAAAAAAGATGCAAATCAGCATTGCAGTACGAAGCTGCGTAGCATCCTGAAATGCCACTTATACAGAGGTAACAAAGTACAAATACTTTGTTACTGTACTTAAGTAGTGTTTTCTGGTGTCTGTACTTTACTTGAGTAATATTTTTTTTTTAGTGACTTTTTACTTTTACTCCTTACTTTTTGTAACAAATATCTGTATATTCTACTCCTTACATTTTAAAAATCAGATTGCTACTTTTAAGATCTTCAAAGATGATGTCACAACGTAAAAAGATGAAAACCAACAACCGTGAAGCTGACGGAGACCAAAAAGACCACTTCTCCCTTCCACAAACCTGGAGAACATGATTCTCTTGAGAATAATTGAAAAATGTTGGTAGTTTGAGCTTTTTTCTGTTAGGCAGGTCCCTTAGTTTTGTGGTTAATATTTCACGTTTTTAAAAGCTCTTTTAGTTCAAATCGGCTCTGGGTTCAATTGAGCATTTGCGTTTTTTTCTCTTGACACATTTTATCAAACAACTTGTATTTATAGAGTGCTAAATTCTCCAGGTGTTCAGAAGTAACAAATATAACTTGTTTCCATGTACCAGTTTTCTACAAGTTCTTAAAAAAATAAGATATGGCATTTGCTGGTTTAAAAACCCAGTCGTATTATTGAAGGGACATTTGTTTTACTTTCTTTTTTTTTTTTTTTTTTTTTTACTTAAGTACATTTAATAGCATGTGCTTTTCAACTTCAGTACTTTTACTAAGTCAGTTTTTATTCAAGTAGCTACACTTTTACCTGAGTACTGAAGACTAGTACTTTTGCCACCTCTGTACGGTTTTGTTTATTTCTTCAGAAAAATAGTAATTTTTTTAGAACATGACTTATATGTATCATTGCAATATATTGTATACCACACAAAATATAGCTGTGAATGCGTGTATACACCATTACTTTAACTAGCATTTAAAGTTTTCATGAGTTTATTGAATTTAATCATTTTTTTTCACAATAGTTAAGTAATAATGAGAGTCCTATTGACACTAAGAACACTTGGTGCAGGAATCTAGAATTATTTTTTAAATCAATATTTTTGTGTATTCGTGCAATATTTCAGTGGTTACAATGCTTTCATAATGTTGCAATGGTCACTTGATTTTTATGATGGCAGTGTAACACTGCATTTTCTTTTTTCAGTGAAAATGTGCAAAAACACTAATAATAAATAATAAATGGGATGTTTTGAAGCAAATAGTTTTGACTCCATTTGTCCTCTGAATTATCAATATCTTCTGATGAACATATTCAGCAACTTGATTTTTCATCTCTACGTTTAATTTTGATATTAACTGGGTAGAATATCGCGATAACATTGTATCGCGACCCAAGTATCGTGATACGTATCATATTGCAACATCCTTGTCAATACTCACCCCTAAATGCTACTATAATTTACTGTTTGTTTGCGGTTCCTGGTTCTTGTCCATCTTTAGGTTGACTTGTTCTCTGCCTGGACTTGCTTTATGACTAATGCTCCCCTCCATGAACCAGGGGGCTACACACACGCACATTCCTATCCTGTAATGTTCAAACATAAAGACTATTCGTGCTGCAGCCCTACATTAGCTCACAACCAGACATGACATGATATGTGATTCTGTCTGCCCCCTATCAGGGCTCACAGATGGGTCCTCCTCTTCCTAATAAACTGAGATCACTCCCAGCTGGGGTCTGGGCACAGAGATATTTAGGGGGACAAAGCCAATCAGGTACAAATTGGGATAACGCACACACGCATGCACACACACTACTACAGTGTGCATAACTTGCTAACAAGATTGAAATAAAGGCAGGGAGAGACACATTTGTATACAGAGAGAAAAAGTGTATGTGAGTCAGGGTTGAGGTCAATTACGTTTTTCAGCTAGAATTACGATTTCAATTACCCATATTTAATTACAGTTACAGTGACCAGCATTTTTTCCCAATTACAATTATTATTTTACCCCTGAAATCAATTACATTTTCATTAACAAAGTTCAAATTCAATTAACCACGATTGCAGAGCCTTTAATAAATATTGTAACCTTCCTCTTGTGTTAGCGTTCTGTTAGCATCTCTAATGATTACGGGTCAGTTTGACCCATGTCTTAAATCATCTGTAAAATACACTAAAGAATATTATATATAATCTAATTGATCTAATCTGATCTATTGGTTACCTTGTTATGCTTCCTAATCAAAGAAAATATTGGTATTAATATTTTTGATGTGGGTGTCTGAGCTTTTTTTCTATCAGTATAGCCCTAGATTTACATTTCTTCTAAATGTTATAATGATCCTCAAGATAACTGACAGGTAAACATGATCTAAAACATATTTTAATAATTATAACTAGATATGTGTAAGACATAGAACTGTAACATGGATCACCAGTTTTGTATTTAATTACATTGCAAATGACAGTTTTTATAAAATGTTAATAACATTTACAATTATAAAATCAATTATTGTATCTAAACTCAATTACAATTGAATTACGATTCTAATTATAATTGTCATAATTGTAATTATCAATTATGCGATGACAAATATAATTGACTCCAACCCTGGTTAGCACTATTGCATTACTGCGAAAACTCGTTGATTGTGGGCCTTTTCAGTGTTAAGATTACATGTTCTCCCTACGTATGCATGGGGTTTTTTACCTTGCTTCCGTACCTTACACATACTGTATGTGAGACTGTCTGTTAATCCAGTAATAGATTTGTGACATGCTAAGGTATAAAGATCAAAAACTAAATTATATTATTTCTGATCTTTCACCTTTCACAACGATAAACTAGCTGGCGTCAGCGTTTTGATATCCGTGCTGCTCCTTCGGCTCCAGTAAAGTGACACTAAATGACGCAGAGGTGTGCTGTCAGGTGGAGGTGGTGGTTGAGCCCAAAAGCCAAATTGGTAGTGCAGTGATACAAGTGCTGTCTGATTGGCCATGTAAGCACAATGATGGTATCACCAAGCTGTGACCAAGAGGCTTATCTCAAAGCCGCTTACAGTAATGTCAGGAGTATGGTCTCTGAAAGACTTAAGTGCTCTGTTGTACTCTGCTACAGAACTTTTTTTCTCACAATGTTGAATTTTTCAAACCATCAGCAGGTTTGCTTTTTGTTTGCAGTGTTTGATTTATAAGAGATTCAGGCACAGTCATACCGGAAACGACACAAACGTATCAGTTTTAAGAATGCAGCAATCGATTCCCACCTCTCTTTTACTGCAATGCAGGAAATCTGAGAATTAATGTATCTTAAACCAACGTGAGGCAAGAGGAGATCAGTGAGGATGAGTCATTGAAAACACATGCTGAGTCCCCAGGAAGAGAATGCGATTGATAAAAAGCATTATTCGTTCATAGTGAGAGGCCCTGGGTCAGCAGGTAAACTCTGAATGGATTTGAATGTAGTCCTATGGGATGATGAAATGGAATCTGCTTGAAAAGCAACTCTGACATGTTTTTGTTCTATAGGGGAAATAATTAGGACTTAAATATTTTTCTCATCTTGATGAATGATCTTTGTCAACTCTCCCATTAAAACTGATGAGTCACATCAGTGTTTAAAGAGCGACGGGTCAGTTTGTGCTCAGTGTCCACTGCCCTTTGTTCTCAAATAAAGAAGAGTCTTTGTTTTGCAATGAATTCGAAGCTAAACCACCAGAGAACCAACAGTTCCTGGGAGATGAATGAAAGGCTGAAAAGAAAGCTTTGTCAACTACGGCTTTTCTGTAGTATTCACCGGGCAAAGGTGCTAACTAGTGTCTGTGTTTACCTTTGGGAACAGCAGTAAAGTTAAAGATTGTAAATGCCAGCCTATGAGCAATTTTGTTATTGCCCGATTTCTTTTTTCTTCCCATATTAAATTGTCTTGTCTACTTTAACACCTGTTTCTCCCCCCAAAAATTGCCAAGAACATTTGACCACCTGTGCCAAGCATTTATTTGTTTTTTAGACTTCTCTGTTGGTCACTCCATAAATATTTCTCTCTGAGTAAATCAGTAATCTCCAAAGGTTCCTGTGGTAAATTATTTCCCTCGGTCCGCTCTGCTGTTTCCCTAAAAATGTGCTTTAGTTGTCAGCGTGTGTTGTATGTATCCTGTGTAAAGCAAAAAACATCGTGTGCAGGAATGCAGGCAACTCTTAAGAGCGTGAAATATTGGATAATTTTTAAGGTTGATTTTAAGGTTGTTTTTTTTTTTACTATTTTGAAAAGTGCTTTTTTTATCTAAAACAGCAACAACCCTCTGAGAGAATCTGCTAAAGCAGTGCTTTGATTGTTCTTCAGTAGTTTTCACTATCTGACTCCATGATGTTTTTTCACACAGGGCCGCGAGCCGTCTCTCTTGTTTCCCTTGCTGATCTTAGTCAACATCCTCTCAAAGTACACTTACCCTGCTTCTCTACCTTCACTTTCTTATTCCCTTTAAAATAGTTTTAAATTACTTTGATTGTGAACACTTTTGAAAGCCTTGTTATATGTATTGCAAGCGGTAAATGTACTGCATTTCTGAGACTAAAGAAGCTCTGTATCACCCACTGACCTTGATGTTTTGGCGTAGCTTAGCACATAGCAGCACTGGCTGGGCACCATTAAAGAGTATAGTATACAGTATATTGCATCAACTGATGAGTTTAAAATGATATATGTTAGAATAAGGAGTGGAAAATCTTCACCTCTCTTTCCAAACAAAGGGTGGCTCAGGTGTCTTTTGATCGAGAGGTTGTGGGTTCGATCCCTTGTCAATGTGCCTAAGTTGCTTCCAATGATTGACAACGAGCACCTTGCATGGCAGCTCTGTCTCATTGGTGTGTGAATGGGACATTGTAAAGTGCATTGGTACTACCTCAATGGTAATGAAATGCACTATATAAAGTCCATTTGCTATTTAAAAACTGCAAATTGATAACTAATATTAGATTTGATAATACCATACATAAAGGCTGACACTCATTCACCAGCTAGCAGTTTAGTTTAAACATCACTTGAGTCATTCATTACTCTTGTTTATTAGAAATGTTACATTTTGAATGTTCTCCAGAATGAGTCGATTTTATCTCTATGAACAACTTTATGGAAACTAGTCAGTACTCAACTAGTTTTGCTGCTTTTTCCTTCTGCTCTCTCATTGTGTGTATGAGTCTAATGAAGTTCTTTATGATTAAAGGGACTCACTGATTTCTTGTTTAATCAGTGATAAGAGCCCAGCTTTTAGGCTTGCATACATATTTACCTCATTATCTCAGGGAACACAGACGTGATTGCTAGCTAAATTTCACTCTGTAACATCCACCCTTAGGTCTTTTTTTAAAAAAAGTTTAAGGTGTCATAATTTCTCAAGACTGCCTGCTTATCTGATAAACTGTATATAATGATAAGTGTGTGATTAAAGATCAAGTTAATAAATAAGAAAATGCCTATTTTTCATTGCAAACGTTAAGCTAATACATGTTTAGTGATGGCAGACAATTCTAATATGGCACATAAACAAAAGTACAGAATCAGAATCAGAATCAACTTTATTGGCCAGGGGTGAATGAATACACACGAGGAATTTCTTTTGGTGACCTGTGCTCTCTCAGGTAGTATAACATTAAATAATAACAATCAACTAGAATAAAGAAAAATAAATAAAATAGAGAAAAATAAAAAGAAAAAAGAAGTATAAACATAAATATAAGAGTAGTTAGACTAATATGTGCAAACTAAATAAAAAATAACAAGATAATAATAATAGTAATAATAATAATAATAATAATGAAATAAAATAAGAATACAATAATAATAATAAGATAATAGTGCAGTAGTGCATTGATGAGTAGTGCAAATAGGTGAACATTTAAATGAAAAAGTTATGTCCATGAACATTCACAGTGACAGGTTGTTCCAGGGTTGACATCAACATCATTGACATCAAATGTCAAGCAAAGCCTACGATTGGAAACATGATCTTTGCGCATTACAAACCCACGCAATGCTCAGCACAATTGACAGCAACTCTGCACAACTGCTGTCTGTGGAGCAAGGGACAAAGTCTCAACTGGAAAGAGTGAGGCCTCAATATGGGTTCCACATTGAGTAAAGGAAATCAGAAACAAAGACTGGATTGAAGAGCAAAGACACAAACAATGAGTGAGAAACATCAAGATGGTTGATACAATGTGGTGGCCCTTGCATTCCTAGATTGTTGTGGGAGACAGAACCATGTTTGTCAGAGCGAGGAGGAGGTACTCTGCCTGGGACGGGCCATCAAAACATTAGCAATTCGGTCTAGATCAAAATAAATGTTGGGAAAAGCTGGGAAGAGGCTAAACCGATCAAGAAGATGATGAGGAAAAAGGCAGTCAGAGACGTGCATGAATTAGTGAGAAACCATAAGAACTGAAGACATTTCAAAGGCTTCTGGAGTTTTCATTAAATACTACCAAAAGTTTCTAGAAAAGCACTAGGAGGATGGGCACCTGCTGCAGTCGTGAGCCCTCATGGGACGCCGGCCATGAGCCAGTTCATATCAAACGTCACACCCTGTGGCCGAGGACGGCCAAGGTAGTGGCTAACCTTGACGGCCATGAATTCTCTACATGGGATCTTACATGTGACACAGGGTAAGCGCTTCTTTCTCCTTGTTCACATTATTGATGATGCAACATGAGGAAAGTTAACGATAAAAGCTCATTAGTACAGGACATTACTCTGTTAGCAAATAATAAAACAAGTTAAGTGTGGTGTAGTTTATCAGATTCATGTAATGCTATGTAAGAAACATAAAACACTTGCACTCTGTAAGTTATGGGTGTGGCTTTGAGGAAGCTTTATGAAGCTGTAAATGATCACAACTGAAGTGACACACTATGACGGACTTGGGACACACTATTCAGCAAGGCTGAACAGTAAATACACACGCTATGACGAAATGCATATAGAGGAATTTAGTCTGATCAAAGGTATGACACTCTTGGCACGCTCAGCACTTCCTTTCTCCGTCAAACAAAAGAAAGGGTGAGACTGAGAACAACAGCTTGACAAAGGACACAAATACTCAAGAGTTATGATGCACGTTTTACAACATCTAAATCTACAAAGCAATACATAACCTATTGTTAATGCAGCTTGGGGTCAACTGATGCTTAAAATAAATGTTCTCTGAGTCAAATCTAAGCTTTATTGACTTCAATGAAGAAAATATTTTTTAAAAAAATTCTCCAAAAAGCAAATTGCATTTTAAACTGTCTGAGGAAGAACTCTCATCAAACCCATATAACACACATAGACGGATGAATGTGCAGAATTTATTTGAAAGCCAAATCTGTTTAACAGCTTGACGACCCAGTCTTATTTAATCCTAAACAGTGACTTGAACAGAGTTCAGTGAGAAGCTGATGCTGAACACCAGTGTGAGGTTTTTCCCTCTTCCACATTAATTTATGCTCCTTCTCTTCTCTCTCATTTCTTGATTTTTGTCACAAATTTGGGGACAGCACATGGTGCTCCAGCTTAAACCACAGTTCATGACTGATTCATCTTCAACAACTAAAATACTTTGCTTTGTGTTTATATTTCCGTTCTGTTCCTTGGAGGAGATCTGTTGATGCATCTCTCATTGGAATCTGAAGCTTGTGTATTTAGTTGTTGCTTTTGTATGTACAGTACAGTAGTGTTGTTTGATCAATCGGAGGATTTGTACCAGTCATGCTTACAAGATCAGTGTGTTTGTCTAATGAATACACAAATACATACACAACACATTCATTAAGAAAATTGTTTTATTTTACGCATTTAGTATATTTTTATTTTTATTGTAAATACTGCACGCACGTGTCAGCTGGGCGCATGCACATAATCTGTCACAGGTTGTTGAGAGATAAAAAAAAAAAAAAAAAAAAGAGAGACTCGGAAGTACAGTATTCCCTTGTTGTAACGCGGTTCTCTTTCGGGGATCTTTTTTACAGTGCAAATTTGGTTGAATTTTTTTTTTTTTTTTTTTTTTTTACAGCTTATGATCGCGCATTGTGTTCATCCAACTCTGTGAGTTTCACTGCCTGCTGAAGCAAGGAGCTGCGTGTCTTTTTCTCCTCTCATAAACATAACCCCAAGTGATAAAAGCAGCCATGATTAGCGGCTAATGCTATCCTAGCTCAGTGCTACAGAGAGAACTTTTACCTGCTACTTCCACCTCATCGCTGATTATCCTCCACTCCTAATCCTTCCTAGTCCGGTTATTATGGTTGAATGGGTGAACAGACCGGGGTCGTCATCGTCAACAAAGACTGTTAATGCGTTCAGGATCAAAGTCTGATCGTGTTGTATGTTTGCAAAGGTTTGAATTTTGAGAGCGTTTAAACAAGAGAGAAATGTTAATTCCTGTCTGACAAAAGTGTATAAAGTGTGTGGTGAGGGGTTTTACAGCCTTAAAACATGTATAATTGTAAAAAATAAAGCTACTTTGCGGATTTTACCTATTGCGGGTTATTTTTAGAAGGTACCTCTGCGATAAACGCGGGACTACTGTACCACGAAAAATAAACGTTTTGCAACACCAAAGTCAAACACTCTCTCTAAACGACTCTGTGTGCGTTCAGCATGTACATCCCGGCACTCTCACACACATCAGCCGTGTGTTTGTGTGTTTCAGCAGAGCCACCGCCCCGGAGGAAGTGGAGTCCGTGACCCGCGATTTAAAGGAAGTTTGGGATCACAGGAATAATTTAAAATAACCATGAATCATTAACTTAAATAACTTTTTATATTGACCTTCTTTTTTAAACCCAAACAAACTGCGACACAGTGACGTCATATGACCCGGAACCGGAAGTACCGCGCTCACTACCGAGAGGGAGACTTAATCTTAAAATTAAAATGAATGTTTTGCAACACCAAATGACTCCAAAATAACGGATGCAAACACTTGTGGTATTTGGAAGCCGTTGACTAAGTTTCAGGTCGAACTCATACCGCATCGGGGATATATACGCACGCACGCAGACCTTTTTTGCTTTATAGATAGATCTCAACCACTTAGACAATGTAAGACTCTTTTGAGCAGCACTAATTCCTATGATCGTGTTCAAACTTGGGTTTTTATTTAATATTTTTGTCAAAGAGATTGTTTTCTTATTGTTTTAACCTCTTTGTGGACTGACAGAACTCATTGGAACTGAATTCATTCTTCGTTATTTTTTGTTCCCTCTGCAACTAAATCCAGTGAATTAGAAGATGCTGAAGTGGGTTGATTTGAAGTATAACAAAGCATGTCAGTTTGTGATTATCTGTTTTGAACGCCACAGTGAGATTAACGTGATTGCAGAGGTGACAGCAACAGTTTTTGTGTCTCTTGCATATTTAAAAACCATTTACTTTTGCTGCAGCTGATTGGATTTAATTCTACACTTGCGCAGTAATATTTTTACTTTAAGCTATACTGTATAACTATTTATGACAACACTTTGATCATTAAGTTAAATTAGCCAACAATGAAATTGAATGCTGATCTGAATGGTTGCGTAAACTCTCTCTGTCTCCATGTAGTAATGTGCTGCTTTGCAACCGGAAAGAGTTGCACATTATCTGCTTGAGGTATGCAAGTTATTTAATCTAAGCTATTTAGTTTTATTTGTACTGTCCAAACACAAGAATTAAAATATATTCTTTTCATTTTAATAATAGAAATGTAATGTCAATAAACATGAATGAGAAAACTAACTTGGAAAAAAAGAAACTGTAGTGCTTAGTGACACATGCAGAAATCACACACTGCTTTTGTTTTTCCATGAGCTCTTGTTTAATTTCAGAAGACGTTTGCAACAATGCAAAATCAGTGATCACTTATCACAATTTCTACAAGGCTTTGTTTCTTCATATCTAGCCTTTTTGTAATTTTAGTGGCATTTTTAATTGCTAATGCACATGTGCGTTATCAGCCTATCTAACATCCATCCATCTATCTGAGGTAAAATGATAATTAATCCATGACATCTCAAATTACCATAATGTGTTAAAAAACATTGTTTGAAATGCAGTTTTTGTCTAGAAGACAAGCTGAACTAGCTACTAAATGACCTTTAAATACACATGCTTATTTTATTTGATGAAAAGTCTGTTAAAAGAAGAAACAAAGGGCTGTAATCTTTCTATTTATATGTATTCATAACCACGTTTTGGCTGTAGCTTGAAATGAAGCTAGTGTGCAACCAATGTGTTTGCACTCTCAGGACTCATGTTTGCTTACAGATCTTTCACAGCAGTTGACCAGCGTGTGATGCAAAACCGCTAATATATAATCCTAATTGAGATTGCTGCAAAGAGCATAGAATAACTGTAGTTGGTGTTGAAAGGAGCAGTTCTAGCCTGAACATTCTCCAGTGGGAGTGCACTAAAGCAGTTCTGTGAAGAAGAGGGAGCCAAAGATCCACCACAGTAAATGACTGAATGTGAGCTGTCTGAGTAATGAATGTACGTGTTCGCTGACTGAAAGGGAAGGCTTCTTTTTATTCACACTATAGAGCTCTGTACAATTCCCATGTTTTAGTAGATGTTATTGTAAGGTATAGTTTAAGTGACTTGACATAGATATGTAATATAAAAATGTTTCATGTTGTGCATGTGTGGCTTCAGTGGTAAATCCCCATTTACAGATGCAACAGAGAACTGAGATGTCGATTGTTGTTAAGCATGAAAAGCCTTTAAAAAAGAAAAGCATTTGATGCATGAGAGTAAATCTTGCACTTTTTTTTCGCTGCTAATATGTAAAATTATGCCAGAATGTATAAAGACATTTCTTTTAGGTCAAAATGCCAAATGTACATTGTCAAACTTTCATAAACTCTGATTGTGTTGGTATGGTATCAAAGTAAAGCATGCACAGAAATTCTCTTATGTGAATATTTTTTGTGTATATATAATTTGATTGTGTTATACATTTATTTTTATATATCATATGATATTCATACATCTATATATGTATGAATATCATAATATATATATATATATATATATATATATATATATTAAGGGAGCTTTCAGACTCCTCCAATGACTCTTTATCATATAAAGGGACTAGCGACAGATGAAGCAACTTTTTCCAGTGTTATTGGAGACTTTTGCAGATAAAAACATGGATTGTTTCTTCTTTTTTTTTGATTAGCTCTCTCACAGCATTCACAAGCAGCTTAGTCCTCACTTAAAGTCTGAGATTTTTTAATAGAGTTTTGTGTGTATATTGAAGTGTTTCTACAATATTCACTCCTTGTGACAGTAAAATAGATCATTCCTAGTCAATTTACTGCAGCAATTATTCTCTAAATCATTTGAAAAAGTGATTAACACCAAGTCGTGCTTGGGAAAAATAACTGTGAAATTATTTTTTGGCCATACCGCCCAGCACAGTCTATGCATCCTTAAAAACACTGGCAGGCTTTGTTATGATCTGATGTCTGCCTATTCTCTCAGAACATGGCAATCTTTAATGCTCCATTACAACACCACCATCTCAAAAAATCCCATTAACGCACCCACTGAATGGTGATAGAAAATTACTTGTTCAACAGATGCTAGATGCATTTTAATGAACAGATAGTATAGGCATTATTATTTATTTATGTTTATTCCATGTTCATGAGTCTGTGGGAATATGATGTATTTGTCAGTGACCTTGCCAGTGGCATGTTTTACACTTAAACTGAAAATAAGAAGTGTAACCTTGAATTTTCTTCATGTTATTGAAATGCTACCTCTCGATCTCTTGCTAACTGTTGAGGGTCACTTTTGGGTGGATTGGTAGGGGTTCCTTCATCGCCCAGCAACAGGGATACGGGTCAATATCCTCTCAATCAGAAGTCCAAACGAGTCCAGCCCAAATCCAGGTTGAAAGAGATGCATAAAGGCTCAGTAGTTAATGAGAGGCAGTTTCAGCTTGGCAATTTCTATCAATTTCAAAGGATTCTCTTGGCTGGGTCAAATGCACTAAAGAACAGGTCTTTAAGGGTCAAAGAGTCAGTAACTGATTGTATGAGAAAGTAAATCTCATTTTTCCTTTTCAATTTCTCCAGATTATTTAATTGCACATAACAGAAGTCAACATTATACATCACTAAACTAACCAAAATGATAAGTGTGCGGTCTTTTACTCTCCTTATTCCAACACAAGAGGATTCTTGATGCTTATTTGATGCAGGAATAATGATTGATCTCATTTTCAATTCTTTGTTAATAGGGTACTTGTGTATTTTAATGGCGAGCTCTAACAAAAGATCATGTATAATAATAGCAGGCTAGTTGGTTATTTTCTTCAAAATACTTCAGAAGTTGTAGAGCAGCCGCAAAGAGAAAATACTGTCTTGTTCATGAGAGACAGCGGCTGCCATTTATTTTTAAAGAGTAACTAAACCCCAAAACCACTTTTTTTCTGCTAAATACAAATGTGTTTGGGTATAAAGTAGAGCAATTTATTTATCCTGGTCCAAGTATTTCAATATGGCATATTTTGTTGTAAAATATCAGAGCGACTGCCCTGTTAGCACATGTATGTCATCATTTGCAGGAGAAGCTCTGCTGTTTATGTTGTTCTTTGTTGTGTCTCATTACTACACACTGTAGCGACAGTCTGATCCTTTCAACAGGATTGTTACACTTCTCTGTGTGTGGATAATTCCCGGCTGGCATGCCAAACGAGCTTTTCCATGTATGTGTTTAAGGAGGTCGTTGGTTTGTTTTTTAGTCCAGTGAAAGAGTTTTTGAACACTGAGGTTTAACGCCATAAGGCACAGACAGTGTTTACACAGCCAAAATAAGACAGAACTAGACTGGAGCAGGTGACCAATGTGGACCCCTGGTGGCAGAACATTTGTTGTTTTATCTTCTATGTAGATTTGAAATCTTTTCATGAATATTTGTCATGTGTTTTGAACCATCTCAGGTGTCAGAGGCCTCTTGAATCGTTTTGTCTTCACACCAATTTGAGCATAACCAAAGTGAGGGGACTTTGGGCTGCATTACTTTAGCAGGATAAACACAGTACATACAGCATATGGCAAAAAAGGGTGGATAGCATAAAATAGATGATATATTTGTTTTTCTCCAACAATCTGGCATGTCAGAGTACAAAACTTAAGCATATGTAATCCTTTGCGTATTTTTCTACAGCTTCAACACTAGCATCTAATGCCTGTTAATCTTTACACCCTAGAATATTACACGATTGCTCAACATGTTGTGGTACACAATCACATTAGTACTGAGAGTAAAAATTGAATTTGTAGTGCCGTGTAGTGTAACAGCCCTGTTTCTGAACCACTGATTCCTTTAGTTGAGTGGCACCTAACATTGTCTAAAGAGATGTCCATTTATCTTTAGAAGTGAGTTACAATAAAAATAAAAAAGTCATTGTGAAAAGATTGAAATATTATACAATAAATGGACAGATAAGAAATCTAACCATCAGTGTGAAAAAAATTATCTAATATTAATAGATTTCCAAAAAAGCAATTATCAAAAATCACAAGTTGTCATGTGTAGTGTTTAGTGTAGTAATAACCCAGGGGTAAAAACAGGTCAGTTTAATGGTTCTCCTTTAATAGTACGGTGATCAAAAGGTAGTATGCAGGGTTTGATAACCATTGTCTTCAACAATGGCTTTTGCCCTGAGGACTGCTGCTGCTTACTGGATTTTCATTTTCTGAAATATTTTTGTGTTAAAATTATAATAAATCTGCTGATTCTGAAAAAGTTAGACTCGTGTATCTCATATCAACAAAGACATCACTTTGATAATACTCAAATAAATTTTCCTGCACATTTTGATGCTTGATTTTTAAACTTTACAGCCCTAAATATATTAGGTGGGTTTTATGGAATTGGCTAATTGTGTAATTCATATAATGAGCAGTACCTAAAATAGTGGCGGTTGCCTTAGACATGTGCAAGTGGTGGCCTACGGGCCACATGTGGCCATCAGCCCCCGTAAAAACTGTAATTCAAAATGTTCATTTGATGTAGATTTATTTAAATAGAGTTTTATTGGCTAAGAATACTTTAGAAAGAATGTGATCTATGATGTCTAAAGTGCTTGGTTTGTTTGAGTGAATTTTATTACATATGGTTTATTACAATGGTTTATGTAGAAGAAAATGACAACATTTCCAAGAAGTATTTAAAACAACAAAATAACTCACACAAAAGAACCAAACAAAAGCACGCTAATAAAAGTAGAGGAAAAATAAATAAATAAATAAAATAAAATAAAATCAGCAATAAAAATGCTCAGACACACAAAATGACTCCAAAAAAAAACTTAAATAGGGACAACACAACTCTTAAAAAACACAAAAACAAACAAGTCCACAAAATAATAAATGCATAAAATCAAAATAAATTAACTACAAAAACACAGACACACAAAATAACAAAAAATACCAAATGACTTGAGAAATACACACAATTATTCCAAATATGCACTAAACAGCCAAAACCTTTCTTTTTAAAAAAAAAACCTTTCAAATTGGTCGTTTAACAAAGAATTGATATAAATTCAGATTGTGTGACCCTTGGATCACATTTTTGTGGCCCTCACTATGATAAAAGTTGGCCATGTCTGATATAAATCAGACTTGTACGTTGTATATTTTGTGTAATATAAGTACAGTGACCTTGTGTATCCTAAAATGTGCCACTAAATAAAATGAATAATTATTATTAAAAATTATGAAGTTTGATATATTGTTTAACTTTGCTATTTGGCACTTTGTATTCCTAACAGCTCTCTCATCTCTTGTTTTGTTAGCTCACTATAATGTTTGGTAATACAGCAGTGCCTGTGGGAGTCTGGATCACTCTTTGATTCTTGTTGTTTAGCTACTAAACCTGTGATGCAAATCAGACACCAATGGAAATCCAACATGTTGGGATTTCTTCCAATTACTGTATCAGATCTCAGCTATAGAGAAGCAGGAAAGACGGGAAGTCCCCAAGCCACGATGAAAGAGGAATTCATATGGGGAGCATTATTTCTAGGAGTGCGCCATGTAAGAGCGTGCGTGCGATTGAAGATTGAAGAATCTGGATCAGAAGATCCCCGGGGATATTAACTCAGATATAAATGAACACATACACACAGATTACTCTATCAAGGTGGCAAAGCTTCTCTTCAGGCAATTGAGCAGTTTGAACTAGAAATCTATGAAGCAGATGACTTTCCATCTACAAGCGTTTTATCCAGATTTCTCAGCCGTAACTTAGGAAACGCACACCTCGAAAAAGGCCCTCTGCTTTCTGGTTCCCTTTCATTTTTTCCTGGACATGTGTGCTTTTCCCAAGTAGAGAAATACTGTTTCAGCTTTTCCAGAATCTTGTACTTTCTAAATTTAATTACTTTATTTATTAGGAGAGTGAAAGAAAGCACAGCTTTAGGTTAAAGTGTCAGTAGTGTGTGACAGACACAACGAGATTTTCAATGTTGGCTTTTTTAAGATTTACCTGGAAATAATTGTGCAATTCAAAGGATGAAAACTCCTGAATGAGCTCTAGGTCTTATGTGTCAAAGTCAAGGGCTGGGGTCCAAATGTGGCCCTTTAGACCATTCAATTCGGCTCACAGGAGAAAGTAAAAAAAAAAAAGAAAAAAAAAAGAAAAACATGAATTATTGTGTAAATTACCAAATAATTCAGTTGTGGATATCTCAGCCCTTCTATATACACTAATTAAATTGAACTCCACAATATTTGTAGGATGGCATTTTCCCCATGCTTTTATCACATGACTGCAGTCATTTTAAATCTCAATTTTTTCTGAAATTATTTCTCATAATTTTCGGAAAGTAAATAATAATGTCACAAAATCAATTAAATTTAACTGCGAAAATCCTCCAGGCACTGATATCTGTCGCTTATTGCTTGGGTATCGTCAGCATCTTTCATACTTTAGGTATCATTTATATGTCAAAGTGCAAAATTTAGGGAAATTACTGTTGAATTTGCTTGTTTTCCTGCCTAAAATTTGCGTCCCACTTAAGATCAACCTACTTTATTTTTGGCCCTTGAACTAAAATGAGTTTGACACCCCTGATCTAGGTGTTACTACATCAGTAATGTTGACAGAAACTGAGAGTCCTGGGCTGCAGTTTGCACAAAGTGTTGTTTTTAGGAATTTATTAAAAGGCAGGATCTGTGCCCTTGAAAACAGTAAAGGAGTCAGAGGTGTGTTTGAAGAAATGTGTGTGTGTGTGTGTGTGTTTTTAAAGCCTGTGGCAGTAGAGGGGCTTCATCTGCAAAAGCCAGATAAGCCAAAGCACAGACCTATCACACTGCTGCCATCTCACCCACTGACACAGTGATTCAACACAGCTGTCACATGTCAGCATCCTCTCTGTATGAGCTGTGGCTGACAGGTAGTGAAGCGTCCTCCAATCAAAAGGTTGGCTGATTGTTTCCATGTGTCAAAGTGCCCTTGGGCAAAACACAGTGAACACAGATACTTTCAATGGGAAACTGGCTGGTTTGGCACCATTGTGGATTTTTTTTTAAAAAGAAAAAATCAAAACGAACCCAGAATTTTGGTCTGTTAAATCAGTGGTTCTCAAACTTTTTTTTGCTCAAGTACCCGGTTCTTTTATTTCTGAATCCAAGTACCCCCCTTTGTCTGACTACAACATTTTTCTTAGAATAGTATTTAAAAAAAACAAAAAACTAAAACTATAGAGCATAATAATGGAATGAATGAGTGAACACACGCATTTTAAAGAATTTAGTAAACAGTATTTAACACAGTGGTTCCCAGCCTTTTCTGGATTGTGACCCCCCTTTTGATTTTAATAATGTCTGGTGACCCCAAAGACAATTTTTGTCATAGAATTAGTTGTAGATCATGTTTGAGGTCATATATATATATATATATTAACTGCGTTTTAGTTGAACTAGATTTATATTTCACAAAGTGAAACTATGGAAATAGTTGTTTCAGAGTGTGTGTTGTTTTAATAATAATAAAAAAAAGAATAATAATGGTTAAAAAATTCAAAAATCTATTTTTTTAAGAAATTTCAGGCGACCCCATATGGGGCCCCGACCCCAAGGCCCAAGGTTGAAAAACACTGATTTAGTGGCTCCTGAATTGATTTATCTCTATAGTTTTTATCTTTTCTGGTCATCTCACACCTGGGGTGGGACATTTTAATTTTCAATCCTAACCTCAAGTACCCCCTGTAGTGCCATAATTTTAGATTATTATTAAACCTTTATTTTACCTAGAAAATCTCATTGGGATTATGAATCATAAAGGCACATTGGTTCACAATAACTACAATGACTGTCTCCTCATCTTGGGTGTTTTTTTGCCAGTCTGTGCAGTGGCTGTTACATATTTCCTTCAAATCCTGTCATTTTATGGTAGTTTTTTATGTGACTGATGAAGAAGCTTGTAGATGTTTTAAATCCTCTTGGACTCTTTGTATTGGATGTATTGCATATGGTAAACGGGCCATCTTTCGACATTATTTGGTTCACTCAGCCCATAGCAGCACTAGCTATTTAGGGTCAAAGGGTATAAGGATAAGACTATGTTATCAGCTTGAGTCACGGGTTCATATTGTCTTTTTGGGTCTTTAAGAACTTAGATATTATTATTAAGCACCCTTAGAATTAATGCTTGCGACTGTGTGTAATTGGCCTTATCGTGGTGGTCTAAAGGTTAGAGAAGTCGGTTGGTGTTAATGTCTTTTATATTTATACATATTTTTTATATTACCTCTGCGTCTGTGAGGCTGTGCAACCCATCAAGGGTAAATCGAGTTCTCCTTCCTTTTAAAGCGCTGCCTGTGAAGTCAGACACTCAATAATAGAGAAGAGAAAGGAGAAAATCCCGTGTGTATCCTGATGGTGATTATTCTGTGGTGGTTAGATTGTTGCTCAACAGCAGCTACACACCCCCTTCCTCCCACCTCCTCTTCTTTCCTACATCCATTGCTGTGCTGCACTTCCTTTTCTTTTATCCATTTTTGTTTTGTCATACACACTCTCGTCGCAGACATGATATCACTAGCCAATGGAGCCATCCTTAAAAAAAGCCACTTCATACTGTGGGATTAATAGAAACAAAAAGGTGATGGAAGGTTGCAGGTAAAAATGATTAGACCTGCACCGAAATCCTTGGTAGAGTATAGGTAGACATATGTGCAGCTTTGGCCAGCACATAATCAATATTCATGAATAAAAAAGGGTGTAATCATTATTTTATGGTGAACTCAATCAATATCAATGAAAAGCCATTATTTTTTATTTTTATTTGAACACCTGCATAATGACCACATTCTGTTGAGTTTCATTTGAAGCTAATTATGCCCTTGTAGAGGAATACAGCAGGGACTTCTTTTGGGTCATTAAAAACATTGAGACTTACGCATTTTTGAATGAAAAGATGACCATGCAAATTAGATGCTTATTTGTTTTATAGGACAAATGGTAACATTGATTTCTTAGTAATTTTTGATACTCACAAACCAACTTTTAGTGCTTCAATCTTTAAAGACTAGACTTGTGTTTTTGTTACGTAGAAATCAAAGTATGCAAAGCTTAATTCCTGTTCAGGGTCTGCTGGTGTCTATATTCAGCTCTCAATGGGCACTAGGCAGGGTACACCCTGGACAGACCGCCAGTCCATCACAGGGCAAAAGCAAAAAGACAGACGACCACTCACACACTACCATTCACTCTTATGGGCAATTTAAATACTCCAAATAAAATAACATTAGGGGTGTAACGATACATTTTAACAACGAATCGAATCACGCTTCATTGTTGCTGATTCGATCCATGGATGATTTTGGTTACTTTTAGAACAGAATCAAAATGATTCAGTGGCTTGAAATCATTTCAGTAAAACTTGCCGAGCACAGATCAGTGTAGTTGGATCGTAGGAATATAAATCAATTAATTGATTTGATGGATGAATTGACACCCTTAAATAACATGCATGTTTTAAGATGGTGGGAGGATACTAGGAATGGGAATCAAAAACTGGTTCTTTCTGAGAACCGGTTCCCAGTAATCCAATTCCTAATAATCGTTTGTTTGCCTGTCAGTTCCACTTATTGGTTCCTCTTACGTTGCAAATACGTGATGACGTCACACGCAAACAGCGTGTTGTTTAAATCATAGACTGGTGGTTCCGTATTTTGGATTCAATGATTATTTCATGATTTGCGCAGTTTTTTGGCAGTTTAGATGGTGTTTCGGGTGGTTTAGGCGGTGTTTAAAGCCTGTTTGAAGCAGACTGGATGGGAGGGGGCAGGCGGTGCACCTGATGAGCAGTCCCCCCTGAAACATTTCCCCATTAAAAAAAAAAAAAAACCTGAATTCCATTTTTATTGGTCTATTCCCTGATTTAGTCCACAATTCCGTTAATGTGGATTATATAAGGCCCTACATAGTCTAAAGAGTGGATGAATAAGTTCGACTATAGAGAAGCCTTCCTCCCATCCCAACCAAAGACAGCGCCACCCTCTGGTGGTGGATGAAGAGGGACACATTGCCAATGGTGTCAGCTTTATCTGTGAAACATTTCTGTGTACAAGCATCCTCAACACCATCTGAAAGGGTGTTCTCCACAGCTGGAGACACCCTAAGTCCAGAATGATCTTGTATCCTTCCTGACAAGGAAAACATGCTCATTTTTCTGCACAAAAATCTGCCACAGTTGATAAGTGCAGCTGTACATTTGGTTAATGTTCTTTTTTACAGAAGAATTTGTATTTTGTCTGAATTACTTTTGGATCAAGTTGTTCAAGTTCAAAAGGAGCACTGTCAATATTCTCAAATGTTTGTAGCCAAAGTGTCATATATTGTATATAATATTATCCAGTGAAAACAATCTATACCTGGTGGATTAAGAGAGAGCTGATATCTCTGCAGGAAATTAAAGAGACAAATATAATATAATAAAGAGTGAAAGCAAACATCCATTTGTATTATTTCAGGGAGAGAATCAGTAAGGAATCAAATCAATAAGCAGTATCAATAATGGAAATGGAATTGCTAAATTCTTATCAGTACAGGGAGAACATGTAAACTCTCCCTGTTTCATGTAAACTCTACACTGAAAGGACCCAAGTGTCCACCCCAGGGCTTGAAGCCAGCACCTTCTTGACTTTTTCGGTTGTTTGGCATTGACATCTGATCATTTAATTTTGTTCTTTGAGTGTAGTTTTTACGTTGATGACAGCATAGCCTTTCCCACAGTGCATTGCGTTTGTCTTTGTATGCGTGGTCAGAGCAGGCGCAGTGTTTAGTAGGGCACTAGAGTAGTCCAGTTCTCTAAAGAGACAGCACATCCTCCACTGAGTTAAATAGCACCAACCTCTCACCTACAGGTCACGTGAGCTGATTGGGTAGATGAGTTAAGGCTGTGAGCGGCTGTAATTAAGCTGCTGGTGCCTAAAAGCAGACTGTCTGTGTCCAGGAGTTCAAATTTCTAATCGTTGGTTTGGCTTCCTAATTCGTAAATAAGAATTAACCTTTTGAGTGCGTCTCCTTCTCACAACACCTCCTATATGTGTATTATACATGCCCCCCAACATCCGTAAACCTTCTGTCGTCTACTTTAATTAGTGAGAATGCAGGAGGCAACTTGTTTTTCAACCCATTTCAACTTTTTTCAATCTTATTGCTAATAATCAGCTATTGCTAGGTTAATGCTAATGCAATTGATAGGTGAATGTTAATGCTAGCTATTGCTAATGCTAGATTAATGCTCATGCTGGGCTAATGTTAAAGCTAGGCTAATGCTAGGTTAATGCTATTGCTAGACTAATGCTAATACAATTGATAGGTTAATGTTATCTATTGTTAATGCTAATGCTGGGTTAATGCTTGGTTAATGCTGTTGTTAGGTTAATGCTGACACTAGACTAATTTCATGTAAATGCTAGTTAATGCTAATATTCGCTCATGCTAGTAAATGCTAATGCAAGTTAATGTTAATACTAATATTAGTTAATGCTAGCTAATGCTAACACTAATGCCAACGTGAATGCTAACGCAAATGTTAACGTGAATGCAATGCTAGTACAAGTTTTTGCTAATTTTATATAATGCTAATGTTAACACAGTGTGACGCGGGCCAACACCTACATCCTAACTTGCATTTTCTTTAGGAAATGCAAATATTGTAGTTCCACATGCTTTGGTTGTTCAACCTCTGCATCAGTCTCCTGTCCCACAGACTGAGCCACTATCTCCAAACCATCAATTCAATTCAATTTCAATTCAACTTTATTTATATAGCACAAATTACAACAGTCATCTCAAAGAGTCCATAGTGAGAAAGAAAGAACCCAACAAGATCCACATGAACCATCAGTCACTGCGACTTCCTCGTAACGTCTTATTAACCTTTCCTCTCAGTCTGAGGGCCATCCTTCTGTCACACATCACCCCTGGCATTTACTGCACCCTCCCTTCACTCACTTCTTCACTTCTTTTGTGCTCTGTCCATTGCTTTGTATGATCAACCCTATGTAATTAAAGTCAGCCTTTCATCTGTACTACTCTATCTGTCTCACATATCTCTTGTACCTGCCTCCAACTCTAACTTCTAACTCTAACTACTTATGACAACCCTTACATGCTGCATCATTTTGTTCTTGCATCCTGTTTTCTACCAATGGATCTTTGCCTCTTGCTTTATTTTTATTTAAATTTCTTAGCCTAAAGCACGTGTCAAACTCAAGGCCCGGGGGCCTTTAAAACATCCAAATCGGCTCGTATGGGGAAAGTAAAAATGGCAAAGAAAACATGAATCATTGTGTAAATTACCAAATAATGTAGTTGTTATGTCAATAGGGGTGTAAAATATCTGGTAAATTTCCACAGGAAGTCCAGCTCAGGAATTTTGGCAATATTCAAAATATAGAAACTTTTCATGGGAATTATTCATTGAAATTACACAGACATTGGGAGTAATTTAAAATCAAGGTATCATATTCAAACATAAATTGGCATCCATGCAAAAAAAAATTTACATTTTAAAAAAAAAAAAAAAAAAAACATATTTCAGCAGTTTTATTTGGAAGTAGAACTTTACAATTATTCAAGTGGACTTTTAACTCTTTTTCCATGCTTGTATAACACGATGGAAATAATTTTTACTCTCAAATTGTTGATAGAAATCCAATTTTTTTTAAAAATATAATTTATACATGGAGCACTAATGTTTGAATTGTTCAATACCCCACCTCTGTCGCCCACTTGAGGTCAAACTTATCCGTATTTGGCCCCTGAACTAAAATTAGTTTGACATCTCTGGTCTAAAAGTTTTTTCTAAAAGCCTTCAAAACATCCCTTCAAAGTACAAAATAAACATGATCAACAATAAAATGATGCTTAGAAAAACACGTTTTATGGGATTTGAACCGTTGAAATTAATATGTTTCAGATAAGACAAATGAAAAATAACCTGTGAAACAAAAGCAGCTTTTCCATACAGGATTTTATAGATGCTTCTTAGCTGAAAATGTATTTGTCTTTGCTTCTGTGTGTGATCCCTGCCTTTCCAGACATGCTTTGCAGTGATTGCATATTGACTGTAGTAGACTATCAACCAAATAGTTTAGTAGAACCATGTCCCGAGGGGTGTTTATATGGGTGCATCCAGTTTTAAGCAGATGTAAATTGCTCTTGTTGTGTGTATGTAAACACAATCCTCTCTCTTTCTCTGTCTCTTCCTCACTCTTGACGTCCCCCTCTTCCTCGCTCTCTTTTCCTCTCAGAAGCGTCTACACTACCGGATGAGTATGGGACGGAAAAAAAAAAGGCTGCTCTGCTGTAGCTTTTTTCTTGCTCTTTCTGTCGCTCCTCTGCTTCACATAGATATTCACTTGCTCTGTTTGCCCGCCATATCCTGCCTCCCTGCGTCTCATCCCCTCCCTCACCCATACTTCTCACTCTCTCTGTGTCTCTGTGAGTATGCTCAGTCATTCACCTCTGCGTGTTGCTCTTGTTTGTGAAGCCTGAGGAGCCTGTGATTGGTGGGGGTATTTCATCTCTGTGGCAGCTTCTTTGGCGGCAAACTGGATCCAGGAGCAGAGCATTTGTTACGAGCATATATCCTGAGAAGCGCTAAATCAGGGCAACTGTGAACTTTTGTCAGAATGCATCACACGTGCCGACGACACTGCATTCCCGTTTGGCATCGAGAGCTGCCAGGGAAATTAGGGATCTCGTAAATCAGCAGCTTAACGTGCCCGAAGAGGTTTGAAAGTTCACTGGTGTGTACCAAATAATTGTGATGTAAGGTGGTGACATATAATAGAAGAACAGACAAAACATCCACCTCAGGAAGAACCACGTCAAAGACATCTGTTGGACAAGATTACTCATACCTGAGTGGCGAGGGAAAATGAGCGACCGGAGACTGGATTGAAGTCGTCACCTGTGGTTAAGACTTTGCCCGAGGCTGTCAACTCAGACTTTGCTGACTGGAGTAGACTTCCTTTCCAGGTGTGTACACGGCACCACACTTGACTGTGACGTGCTCCGTATCTGTTCTGCACTTAGCCTATTTTAAGTCATTCTTTGTAATTATATCTTGCACCTTCCACCACCACCACCATCAGCGTCTTCATCTTAACCCCATGGAACCAATCAGAAGACAAGAGACAAGATGCTGATTATTATGACTTCTGGAATCTTGAGTTTAATCCCCTCACAATAGTAATAGAAGACACGCTGGCACTTGTGATCCGTCATCAAGAAGAGCAGAACAATGTGGAATCCGTCGGGATACTGTAATCATATCCCTCACCATGGATATCCCTTTTACCATGCTCCCTGCAGGTAGGGTACCACCACTTTAATTCATATTTTAAAACTGTTTCAGCTTTTTATGGACATTCAGTGTTTGCTCGCTGTTCATGTTTCAGTTTTTCGTGGTTGCTTTCTCAGAGGCTTAATTTTCATTATTTCAAAGAAAAGTACAAATTTTTCAGTTCTGTGAGAATAACACAATTTTCTGCTTCCTTCCATGAACACAAATGTTTGATGGTAAAGCCACAGTGTGAGATGGGTTTTGGTTTTTCAGTGGCAGATTTTAGCCAGACTGGTAATTCTGGTTTGTTTTCAACAGACCAAAGAACTGGTTTTTCTGCTATGTAATAAGGGACGGTTTACTTTAGTGGTCTCTGTGTCATAAATGGACCAAGGCCAACATGATCGCACATCAGTAAAGAAAACAAAAAACACTCCTGGGGTCAGAATGGTGACCTGAGTTGTGCTAACAACTGTTATCACCGTGGTCTCTAAAAACACACACAGTGCAGTGATTACACAAGATTTTACCGCCTCGATATTCCCGCAGATGGTGTGACATTATTCCATTTATCACACAGTTGTATATGTGACCCACTCACAAATGAACAGCATCAATCATCGCTCCCTGAGGATAGAGCTGGCCCCAGCCAACACCTCTTTTTATTTTACAGTAATAGTCTCAAACCTCTAAAGGCTGTTGGAGCACAACCAGCAGAATACCGATTCACCATCATGAGTTATTCATAATAACCACGAGTGGTTGAGCAGAACGGGAACATTTGGAAATGTGTAAAATGGGGAATTGGATCCTTGCATAAACCACAATTTCCAAGATCTTTAATCATGTTGTTTGCATTTGCATACAGCTAATATGAGCTTGTCTGTATTGGTTTAGAATTGGTCATCACAGGGTTCGATGTGGAGGTGGGGGGGCGAAGGACTTAATGACGGGATGAGTCATACTGCAGACCACAGGGCATGCTGATAACCTGTCAGACCCCCTGCTGGTACACAAGAGTCCAAGAATTGGCTTTGAGCTCTGAAACAACCTACTATTGCTATTTACTCCCACGTTGTGCTTCAGGGTCAAGTACCCTTATCCGCAGCAGATTATTCTACCTGTAGCCTCATCTTCCTATGGGCCCTCCTTGGCAGCAAAATTAAACTCTGAAAGGCATTCACTATATAAAAGAAAGCTGTGTTGGCATGTGATGTCAATTTTAAATGCATACTTTTGTGCTTTCATTGAATTTAAAATTAAAGGTTTGCAAATAAAAATTATATTTTCTGTTTTAGAAAACTGTGATTGAATAATTCTGGGACTGTAATGCACATCTCAAATTAAAGTACGGTAAAATGGACACCTCATAGACTTTGCATGGCTCTATATGACATCAAGTTCAAGCTGAAATAAGCTTGTCACAGATTTCTATATTTATTTTTCTGTCCCCTGTCCAGTAACAGCAGGCAAAGTGATGAAGCTAGTGTCACATTACAAGCATTCGTCACTGTGTGTTGCATAGGTCAGAACTGCTGAATAGTCAAAACGTGAGTTTGAAGTCCTCAAAGAAAGCCAAGCCTATCATTTTATAGACAGAATTAATTTCTAGGCTTTACCTGTTAGTTGTTATAGTTATTAACTGACTATTGATGGTCACTGCAATGAGCAAACGCAGTAGTCCTGTGTTTTCAAATGAAACCACCCATATTAGGACCAGTATCACTACACTATATAAACTGATCTTTGATACCAGTTTGGTTTTTGTCCATGTTTCATTACTTTTGCTACATCAGTCAGTCAACGCAATATATTCTTTTTTTTTTTTTTTTTTTTTCAACACAATATATTCAATCTCATCTTAATTGTTCTTCCGTCTGAAACGAGAGTAAAATTATATCAGTGTTTTTGGTGGATATATGATAAGATTGTTTTTTAAACCTCAACATCTTGGCCAAAGCTTTACATATCATTAGGTTATAGTGCATATTTTTTTCACAAACTGCAGACCTGGAAGTCCAATCCATAACCTTAGGAAAAGGTTGGTAATTGTCTGCTCCAGTTGTTCTGGTTAATCATTGCCTCACCTGTCAACAGGCTTGTCATTGACTCTGCCTGTCTCCTCCCCCAGTTCGTTAACCTAATCCACTGTGTTTACGGTCAAACCAAAGGTGTTCAGTCGTTCTTTGATGAAGTTCTTAGCCATCTCTAATCCAGCGTAAGCCAGCAGCGTACGCCTCCCTTGTAGGTTTGAGGTGAGTGTGAAAGCTTACCAGGGACTTGTGTCTCTTTCAGAGTATGAGTTGTATTTACTTGTGTGTCGTGCCATGACGCAGATTAAGGTGCTTTGTTTATGTGCAGTTAATGCACTGTGTTGTGAAACATGGAAAGTGTAGAAAGGCCTTTGGACATTTTATGCATATTGCAACATAGATAAGGAAGTGGAATTGAGTTATCAACCTCATTTAATTTACAGAGAGTATTTACTGGACCAAAGCTAAAGAGAGGTAATCGAGCGCGTACGTGACAAAGTTCAAGAAACGATTTACCCGAGTTCAACGTATGAACCTTTGTTGGCACTTCACCTGTAATTAAGGATTTTCAGTTGCCTTTAGTGCATGTGCGTGCACGCGCGTGTGTGTGTGTTTGTGCCCACGAGGTTGAGAACCTAACAGCTCAGGAATATAAATGGATTGGGGCGAGTGGCACAGCAGGGGGGGGAATCAAGCAGATTGTATAAAAGCCTTTACCTCTACCTCACACAGTTATAAACACACCATCTATACATGATGAAGTCTCTCTAACTAACTCATTATTACATATAAGTAAAGAGTTATCTATTACAAGTTCAAATAACTCTTGATTAAAGTTGGTTCAATCTTTTCCTTGATCAAACATTTGGACACGGTGAGCGAGGGCTCAGTGGTCTCTAAACATGATGATCCTCTTGCATGAAACTCAAGCGGCTAGCAGTGTTACTAAGTATAGATATTAGTGGTTAGGTTATTAAAACGATTAGTAGATTTATTGGATTATTCATTGGATTAACAATGCATTATTTTTAAAGAGCTCTTCTTTAACTCTAGCAATAATAATATTTAATGTGGTGTATATCATGCTACACAAATCCCCTACACATATCACTTAAGATATTTTTTTCTAAATGCTTTACTGCTATAAAAGACATGCAGCATTTCCCAGTTTTTCCAAGAAGTGTTTTTCAGTTTAAAGTTAATTCTAAGTAGAAACTACCATGATCAAGGAGAGACAGCTTTCAAGTTTGAGCTTGCTTTAGATTGCATGCTTTTAATCTGAAATAGATACGCAGGGAGTTGTCAGTTAGTTGATGTAATTAGACGAGACCTCAGTACAGTTTCTGTGTTTTCAGCAGAGACAATAACAGTCGCAGTCTGCTGCTTTTAACATGATCCACTCACATCCCTCCTTCCATTGCTACTCCACACAACACAGTTAAAGAACTAAATCCCCTCGTAATTCAAACCATGCTTATGGGCTTGCATTAAGTTAACTATGTGGATGGATGTTTATTTTGAAATCCAATTTCTTATAGTAACTGAAAAGTAACACAGAACCATCTGGTTTAAGCCTAACCAATAACACGGCTTTGGGACAAAAGGTTCAGAGTAGGAACTTTTTCAACTATTGGAAAACTTCTAACGACCAAAGGAAAATGTTATGTCTCTGCTATAACGTAAAAACTATTTTGCTTCTACCTTATATTGGTAAGAAAAGGCACAGATTCAAAATAAAAATCTAAACAAACAATGAAGAGTAAACAAACATTGATTGTTATAACAAGCTTGCTCAACTACTTTGTTTTACTCACCTTTTCTTTTTTTTTTTTAAAGAGTGCTTAGAAACAATACAGTGCAGTTGGGCATCGAGCCGAGCTGTTTCATCTGAGGAATCTCCAGGCAAAGCTTTCATTCAGTCCTGACACGCTGCTACTGCAGAATGCTTGGTGCACACTGACACTTTGACAAAATGAGTTCCTCATGCGTCTCTCCCAGGGAAGACACCCGCGCGTCACGGAGTGTCAGGCTGTCACAGAAGCTGAATCACATTGGGTGACTCTCCTGGGGGAGAGGGGTTAGTATTGATGCAACGACAAAGACAAAATGTACAGTAAACCCACTGCTTTGATTTCACACACGAGGCCATCAGCCTGTGATGACTCGGTTGTTTGTAGTGTTGTTACAGGGCATACGTTGTGATCTTTGTTGACCTTTTATTCATTTGTTAATCTTGACTAGAAAATGTTGTAGTAATGTAAAGATAACATCAAGACCTCCCTTGGTTGGGATTTCCTAATCAAACGAGGCTGTGACAAATTTCTTTCTGAAAGGGTCATACTTTGTTTTGTTTTTTTTTGTTTTTTTTTTTTATATAATGAAAAAATAGAATCAAATTATTTTGTAGTGTGGAATGTTAGAAAAGGCTTGATCAAGTGATGTTACTCAAACAGAGAACAATAGTCAGCAACAGTAGGTATTAGAAAAACTGACCCATTTATTATTAACTAATTGGTTACATACATTTTAACTTTCAACATAATATCTACAAGTATTCTACACTTGAATAAAAAAATAATGAATTGGGGGGGGAAAAAAAATCTGAGAATTTCACAAATTTGAAACCGATATCAGACCGATATCAATATTGGATCGGGGCACCCCTAGTGGAAAATTTTTAATATCTGATGGTAGGACTTAATCACTCACTCGCTCACTCACTCACTCACTCGTGCAAGTGTGGAGGCAACTTGATAACGCACGTAGAAGGCTGACAGGTTGTACTGGTTATAAAAAAGTACAACGTTTGGGTTTTAATAGTGATGCAACTAAAAGTCAAACAACGAAAATGTCATTTTTGGACGAAAGACACCGAAACAACACGGCCGTGATGGGATGTTGTGATGAGGCAAACAAAAACCGTAAGCCAGCCGTGCTCTTGTCTGAATACGGTCCATCGTGTCCATGGTGTGGACGTATTTTTGTATATGTGAGCTCTAAAGCGTCTTCTGAGCAGAGGTTGAGACGGAGCACGAAATCAAAACAATGAAAAGTTTCACTGAAATCTATTCATATCCTCAGATTTCATCTTGACTGTAATTTATTTATTATAAAGAACCAACATATCACAGGAAAGTGTGGTTTCAGCCAACAATTTTCATTTTGGTGCATCCCTAGATTTTAAGAATCTGATTTGAAGGCCAGCGGGGGAAAGGGGAGTCGAGCATTGATGTTGTGCCATGGAAATGATTACTGCGTGCACCCTAAGAACTGTGTGCTGCACCCTAGGGCTGCCCCCCAAAACAAGACTTACAACAGAAGTTAATCACACGTGCTTTTCCTTAGGAGAGAAAATTGGTGCAACAAGTTAATATTATTGTGCAGCTAGTTGTTAATAAAAGTTCCTCTGTCGTGTCTTGTACCAGAGACTATAACTCAGAATTGTCTTTCTGGTAAAACTTTGAGAAAACAAAATTGAGATATGATTTTTGGTTCATATTGCTCAGTCCTATGTGGCAGTGGAATGAAGATCAGCTTCTGATACCAATATCTGCCAAGTGACTACAGATGCAAAATAGCTTATTTTCTGGTACAGTGTCAAAAATCAAACATTTATCTATGGATATATATATACGGAGCAAATATATTATATTATTATTAAAATTGACATTTGATTAAGCCACAATTTTATGTATGAACCCAGAACTCTTTTGGGGAGTAAAAAAATTGCTTTTTCCATGAATAAAACCCCCTCAGATTTGCCAGTTCAACCCTTAAAGTGGCACATGTAGACATAATTATTCTTTTTGTTTGTTTTTTACAAACAGCAATTTCTTTTTGGCATTATGGAAGTTTCATGTTGCTCGGTTTATTGAGTTTGAATTTCAGCTACAATGTGTGTATGCGCTAACATGTAGAGATGGACACATACACTCTTGTAGACCAAATTTCAACGACAGCCCACCAGAAAGACTTTTATTTGTAACCTTAGTAATTAGTGGCAATTTAGAAGTTGTTTATGCAATAAAAAAAAAACACTTTAAACGAACACTTGTGGGGGTTGATATGTTTGACAAACTGCAAAGTAGCGATTACTTGAGGAAGTAACTCCAACTGGTTATTTCTTGGTTTAAGTAGTGTAGACCAATAGTAGTGTAGACTTACCCTTTTTAAGGTGTCTTCCATGTTCAACTGAAAGGCATGTGTGGATCTGTAGTAAGATGGCTGATAGTGGCATCCAAATGCTGCACCAACTGGCTTTTTTAAAATCCCATTTCTCCTTTCCTGGTAAATGCAACGTCAAAATGCCTCCACTGTAAAGTTCTAGGTTTTCTTGGGAATAATGTTAAATGTCCAAGGAGCTTGATGACACTCAACTAAACACTAAAACATTGGATTAAAATGCTCTTTATTATTGCAGAAATATCAAGAGTAATCCGTGACGACAACATAAAATGTGAAATCTCCAAAATGGCGACGCCCACATATAAAAAGAATGTGATGTGTTTTTGAGGCTGAAAGTTAAAAGAAATTAATTTAAAAGTCATTTCTGACATAAATTAGTAACAATCCTTTGGACCAATGATCTAAAGTTCATACACATGGTGGGTTTAAACCATCTGAAGAGCAAACTTATTATAATATGCATTCAAGCGCTTAGTGTTTTAGGACATTCAATAGCCGGTGCCTTGTTTGCATAAGTGTTACGCTGTGTGTAGTGCTCTTTAGTGTGGCTGCTAATGCTGCTACAGAATGTGCTCCAGATGTTTCTTGCAGCTCGCTGTGATGTAATAAAATCAGTTGAGCATGTTGTTTTCAAATGCTGCTCGCTGATCCATTAAAAATGGCTCAAATTTGCCCCCATCTGGACTCAGCTATAAACATTTGTTTTGCAAATAGGAAGTGACATTATTAAAGGAGTGATGCTGGTTGTTTATCACCTGCTGTTTGGTTGAGTGCTTCACATAGACAAAATTAACATCTGCCAGATTTCAAAAGAAAAGACTCAGAATAGCTAACCTAAACTGCTTTTTTGATTTATTTCAAATGACGCAGTGACTCCACAGACTGTGGGGATTCCTAATGCACAGATCTCAAGGCGCACAGTCACACATTACATAGGCAGTGGAGCAAACAGCCTTCACCTTCTCTCCAGAGCTTGGGTCTGCCACATTGTGATGAACAGCCTGTCTCCTGTTGTCACTCCCAGACCCTTTGATCTCACCAGCTTCTCCTTGTCTCTGGGGTCTTACGTTACGCCCACTGTGGCTCAGTTTTGTACAGCTGCACGACTGTAATCCCAATCTAATCTTAGGCACCATTATTGGGAATCAAAGTGTGCACTGTGCAGGGATGTAGATGCACTGCTGCACACACTTTCATTACACACAAATATTGCTGCACAATTATGCATAACATGGCCCTTTCAGATTAAACTGAACTTTAATTTAAATGCTCATCAGGACCTTTAATGTTAAGATACTAAATTGGTTTCCTGATAATAAAACCATCATGTTTGTCCAAATAATTATCAAAACATATAAGTATAGTTATATATATATAAGATCCTCTGCAGTATTTACATGTTTAATATGAGCTCTGCACTTTGTAATAGTGTATTCATTCAGTTAGCCTTTGGTATGTTGGGTTAAGTTGTTTAAAAGTAGCGTAATAAAAACAGTTTAACCAAATCTAATGAATAATTGTGATCCTAATCGTGATTACAATATTGATAAAAAATAATCGTGATTATTATTTTGGCCATCATCGTGCAGCCTCATATACAAGTGTAATTTTTCTCGCAAACAAATTGCCATTTTTTATATTAGATTTGTTTTTTGCAAATCATTTTTAATAATAATAATATCACAGCTGCTATATGCCATTTTTAAAATTGCATTTACCTACTGGTATTTTACTTTACTTAACTTTACAATGGCATAAGGATTTAATTCTGTTGTAAAAATGTGAAGGCCCAAAAATTTAATATAACACTTCATACAAAATATTGGATTTAATGAGACCTTGAGTAGTTTCCATTTTTCAATGTTTGTTCCAATACACGTACTGATCAAAATCACTGTCAGCATTGTGAACTACAGCTGGACTGAATATCCTCAGTATGAGTGGGCTGATTGGATTCTTTGCAGCTCCTCCTTACTAGACACTGTGTCCCTGCGTTTTTGCACAGAAGTCTACACTTTTTGTATTTCATCTGCAGTTGCTCCTAAAATTAAATCCAAGCTGGGGGGAGCACTGAAATAAAACAGGAGCACATACGCAACTGTAGATTTGGGTTAGCATTATTTTTAGTTACCCCACTCTGCTCTATTTCAGTATTAATAAAGCTGCTGCTCATCCTCGAGGCTGAGTTCCAAACCGGTGATGAATGTAGTTGTGGGCCACCTCAGCAATTTCATTTAGCTTCAGGCGATGCGCTAATGTCGTAATGAGTCAGATCCGTAGCTAATTTTTCGGGCGAGCATGTATATGTTGATAGAACTTTGGTCCCATTCTGGAGTTGAAATGAGGACAAAACGACTTGACGGAGCATGTAAAGACAATATGTCTTCGAAAATGTTGTTATAGAAGCAACATTTATCATTTATGCACGTCACACTAAAGTCTCATTAATGACTGCAGTAAAAGTAGAAGACAAGCACAAAGGATGTTATTATTTATAAAGGGTGTATATGCAGTTTTTTGAGACAGAGACCTTTACAATACAATGCCTTTTGTGTAAAATTATATTTTTATTGTCCAGATTTGACTAATTATTTAAAAAACATTTATTTGTTGTTTATTAGCACAGTTTGAGTCAGTAGAACTGTGTGGCATCTTAAGACAGTTCTCTCATGTGGATGAAATGAGATGCATGTTGTGCAGCCTTCAGCTGAAAACATCTGTGTAGGCGTGGTTGCGTGTCTGTATGTGCCTGGGTTCACTATGGAGCGTCTCTTCTGTACCAGGAACTAAATCAGCACCTGAGGATTTATTACATTGTTATTTCATAACCGCCAACTATCATCTGCCTAAAACAAATACGAGCAAATCTAAATAGTGTAACTCGAGCACAGCTTGCACATTGTTGTGGAACAACAATGCAAATATTCATGCACAAATAAGGTGTGTATGTGAATAGTGTGTTTACAAGTTCTTGGACAAATGAAGAACTCTGTATACATTTCTAATTTAAGTGTGGGAATCATAGCTGTGTCTGTGGATATGTATCTGAGGTAAAATTACAATTAAATCTACTGAATGAGGTCACAGGTGTTATGTGTCGAGTAAAGATCTGGAATGCAAATACAGCACATGTAATTTAATTTGCCTTAAACTTCATCTTTCAAAAGTTTCATAGAGGTTTTTCCATATCTTAAAATAATCTGTACATACCCTATACCTGGTTTTGCTTCATATCCCACATTTGGGCAGTGTGGAGTACACGAAGTTAAATGTGCAAAGTTGTATTATTTTTTGTTTCCTCCATGATTATTTGCTTGTGCTCTCACAAATCTTTTGACAGTAATCTTACCTTATTCCATAATTCTCTTCTTGTGTCTGTTGTATATACACTTTGGTTAAATGGAAGCTTATGATGGGAATACTTTTTCCCTCATGCATTTGAAGTCCATCCATCCATTTTCTGACCCGCTTGTTCCTTTCGCGCGATGCATTTAAAGTGATTTACTTCAAACTGTGGTGTGTTTGTAAAACATAAAAGTTTGAATTGTAGAATTAACTATTACTCGGCCATAAACTAATAGTTTTAAAAGAAAATCAATATTTTCCTGCTGGCAAATTTGGTTATTTATTTAAATGAATGCTTTAATTGTTATGAGTAAGCACAATGAAATTAAATAACTCAGCTATTGTGGATATCTACTGCTTTACAAAACAAGAAACAATGGGAAGTCTTTACAAGATTAATTAGATATTTTTTTAATATTGTATGCATTCATTGTTTGCTAAAACAATGTCCTTAATGATAAATAAAGATGATAAATTATGATGAGCACAAAATGGCAGTTTTTAACTTCAGTATCATTTTAGGATTACGGCTTGTAGAAGACGCATTATATCAGCGACATTCCCAAGATCTGTTTTCTGTATCTGAAAATATCTATATTTTATATATCTAGTTCTGTACACCTTTGAGTGAACTGCTTTCTTTGCTCTTTCTTCTGGAGTTTAAACGTACAACCCTGTCCCTGTTCTCTGAGGCGAAGCTGTCAGGAAGCTGTGAAGGCTTTTGAATGTGAATGCACTGCAGACTTTTCCATCCATTAGCATGCCTGGCTGTCAGTCTGTGTGCTGTATCCCTGCTTGTCCGATTGAAAGCTGCTCTTCTATTGTCAGCGCACACTTTGAGATGCAGCGTTTCCCTGCAGCACAGTCTAATCTCCTGCAAAACCCTACTGCTGTTTCTCAATATTTATTACAGGGAACAGTTGGGGCTTATTTAAAGCCAAATATGGCCTCATCTTAGCGTTGCTATGGCAACAAAATGTCCCATAGCAGTCTCTTGAGTGTTGGGGGTGAGTGGGTGGTATCTTTGCTTTGTGGCATCTCTAGTAGCAACAGCAGTGGACGCCACTCTGTCTGCTGCTGCTGATTGGCTGTAATGGACATGTCTATTAAGCCACCCATTCACCTCCCACCATCCCTGAGTCGTATTCTCCCGTAGTTCATCCTCAATCAAGACGGAGCGGCTCATACGAGCTCAAGAACCAAAGCCCTGCTCCTTGATGGAGCTGCAATTAACTTCAGGGTCGCTGTATACCCTGCATGGCTGGCCAGAGAGCCTGTGAGCTGCTATAAATAGCTTTATATTTGTACATTTGAGGGGTCACATTGCATAATTTTTTTAATGAATCAATGGCAATCGGATCACCTGACAGTGAAGAACAGTTACACAAGAGTGGGACAAATGATTTAATTGTCATTGTATTTATGCTGCTGACCTGCTGAGTGTGGTGGTTAATTGTTCCTATACAGGCTCCTTAGAGATTTCAATTAACCTACGCTTATTTGAAATATGGAAGTTAAACATAAGTGAAGCACTTCTATGACCCCTGCACCAAGGATTGGGTGATACTCTTCAGAATTAATTCATTGTAATAAAAATGTTGATTTATTCCCCGCTCAATCTGTACAAGTCAAAGTGATGACACTACCTCCTTCTCTCACTGAAAGCTCCTTGGAATGAACGCACATGGCGTTATTTTCACCTTTCAGATGCAGGCCGTGCTACTCTTATATTTTTGATGCTGTCGGCACATTTGCAAATACCAGGCTTCTGAAGCTCGGATGTTTGTATAAAGAGGGGAAGTCTCCCATATCCACATGTTGTCAAGTCGCCAAATACAATCCATCTAAAGGTAATTTTTTAATTCAATTCAGTTAAACTTTATTTACATGCCGCACATAACAATAGTCATCTCAAAGCGCTATTATAATATAAAATTCTTAAGAGAAAAAGAAAAAACCCAACAAATCCACATGAACAAGCATCAGGGATAGTGGGGAGAAACTATTCCCTTTAACAGGAAGAAATTTCCTTTAGAACCAGGTTCAGAGGTGGCAGCCATCTGCTTCGACTGGTTGGGATTAGTGGACAGAAGGAGGAAGAACAGGACAGGACAGTTGAGCCGTGAATCACGGATCAGGAACTACCAGCTTCAAGACACCTGAAACAGAAAAGAGAGAGAAGGGCGAGGAGAAGGCACTGACTGCAGAAAAACATGATACAGTATCAGCAGTTCTGCCTGCATGGAAACACCTGGTGCTGGACTATGTGTGAGTGGAATGAGAATGAGTATGGTGTGTAAGCAGTGTGGTGGGTATACAACGAGGATCAAAAGTGGGGGTTGGCTACAACCCAGTGTCACGGTCTGAGTTTACCTCCGTACTGAGATTCTCTTACAATCTCACTACGTGACTGCTACGTACTGAGATGTACCCGTGCTGGGTTAGCCAGACAGGTTTTAAACTCACAAAGATGTGGTCAGAGTTACATACTACTGGACTTGATAGGACTTTGTATTACATTAAACATCTTTAAATGCTGATTTTTACTGAAACATATACCTGGGATGAACACCAGGTATATCTACATACTGCCTGCCCATCACATTGATTTGACAATAGACCAAATTATGCTAAATTATGAAAAAAGTTCCCGTTGATTATTGGTCCTCTGTTGGCCCTAAGCACTGAACACACTGTGAACTTTGATAATGGTTTCTCCTGTGTCAGGGTTAGAAAAACTATTTGATCTCTTATTCATACATGCATTTTTTTAGTTTGTTTTTTAGATCAGACTGACTAGATAGACAGTAAAATATCAGTAGTAATTATTGTGTCACCCGTGGAGCAGGAAGCAACATTAAAGCTTGTTTGTTATCAGTGGGTGGTCTCATTATTAGATCATTCCAACTGAATGTGTCCCTTATCTAACCACTGAATCTCTACCCGGGGTTGCATTGCACCTCTGTGGAGGTAGAAACACATGAATATGCCAACAGAGTTCAATTAAGCGTTGCTTTGTATTACCCCTGTGTGCTGTATGCTGGCTTTTATGATGCATTAGGGCTCGGCGTGAGTTACATCCACAGCACAAGTGACATATTTTTCTTTTTGATCCTGTCCTGTGCCCACGTTGTCCAGTCAGAGCAGAGAAGCAGCTGCCTCATTACACTTATTGTGATAAACTTGCCACCTAATGTGCGGTTCACACTCGGTGCTCTTTTTGTAAACGCTCCTCATTCTCATCTTGCTCGTGATCGGACTTGCGTCCATTTTTACAATTGCAATGATAAGTTCTATTGAAATAGCTCTTGGTGCATCTAATTTGGTGCCCTCATAATGTGCTCCTCAAATCATTCCCAAATAAATCCTATTTGCTGTGAAGGCATAAATGCCTGCCTACTGGCAAATTTTTAGAATGTTCGACATTGTTTGTTCTCACACGCTCATGGAGCTCAATTCCAGCAGCTTCCAGCCAACGCTAATGCATGAATATTTTCACAATCTCTGCAATAAGACATTTAATAAGCCCTCTGCCACTCAGCGAATGAAGAGTGGCTATAATTAGTAACAGGCAGGAGAAGGGGTTGTCGGGGCTGGGGTGGTTGGCAGGACATAGCAGTTGATTGGAGTTTCAATTTTGTCGACAAGTGTTGAACAAGCAGCGATTTGATTGTGTAGATGCCTCCACAACATGATTGGCTGTTCAAGACTGAGTGGTTGTGCCTGTAGAACAGGTGTTACAGTGTGTACAATTGTTTTATCAGATACTGTATTATTGTGGTCACTGCAGATAACCGGATGCAGTTATTGATCTAATACTTAATCAGAGGTGGCAAAAGTACACACATCCTTTACTTAACCCTGGTTACAGACCCCACACATGAAGATAGAAAATCAGGCATAGATTGTTTTGTAGATTGTGCATGTGCTCCAATACTCTCCACACAGCTCGCTGCACACGCTAGAATTTTGTCCAACCATTGATCCTCCTCCAAGACAGAAATCTCATTTGATCAAACGAGACCAAACAATGTGACCTAATGCAGTATTTGAAGCAACTCTGAACTCAGGATTTTCAGACCTTCTACTTTGAAAAGTGACTTGAAAGTTTGAATGCCACCTGAAGTCTGAGCTCCTACTCGGAAAATCCTGGAAAATAGATAATATTATACCGGTCAGCCATGTTTGAAATATTTCGACGTGCTGCTGCTGAACACTGAAAAGCCGAATTACCTTGCACGCCGCATTACTTGTTTCTCAGTCAACCCGCTTCTTTATTGGCTACATTCTGTTTCACGTCACAAAACACGAGGTCGGGAGTCGTCAGCTTACCCCACACACATCAGGAGATTTGGTTGTAAATATTGAACAAGTTTATGATTTTCGGCCCTGACCCGTCTCAGAGCCCATTATCAGGACAAATTTGCTTTTAATACACCTCAGATTACAGGATAATTTTATAAAACACAAGATAATCTGGCATTTGCTATCCTTGGTCAGGAAGGAGGAAAATCAAGACAAAACCAGCCTGATTGTCTTTGTGTTTAAAGTGTACTGGAAAAAAAATAAGTAAAACAAAAAGTGTACTAGGTTAACTTCTTACTCACAATACAATATTTTTAAGTAACGGTCATTGACGTTTGATCAGGTATATAGCCTGGGCTGATAAAGCAAATAAAACTAAGCCTTAATACTTTGTTTATCTGGAAATGACAATGCATATTATTAATTAATGTATCAGTATGCATAAATGCCAGAGTTAGGATTTCAGCCATTTTCCATCTGTAGTTAACCATAACCAACACAGCATGAAACTAAGTTTAGCCATCTGCGGTGTGCTCTGCATTGCTCGATACAGATGATTATTCTCAGAAGCCTCCATAAATCCACCTAAATAGCGACTTTACTGCCTTTGCCAACCCAACCTAGTCACGCAGCTCCTACAGCGATTAACCATCCTCTTTCTGCTCCGTGTTTTGCCACTTTTCTCTCTCAAAATCTTTTACTCTTGAATTTTTCTTCTGAAACTAACTAGGCAGTTTTTAAAATATAAGTATTACAAACTTAGAAATTACACATGCTTATGCAAAAATTACGTACGTAAAAGTAAAAAGTACCTGACCAAAATAAATATTCAAGTAAAGTACGGATACCTGCCGTTTCTGTACTTAATTGATGCGTTTTGAGCTCAGGACCATTCAGTTACATTTCTCTGACCAACCTAATAACTGTAGATTTTTGTAATTTACTAAAGTCCTGAAGTATACACTTAAAATAACACAAATATGTGATATTTCCTTTTATTAAACAAATCCAATTGTCTCATCCTTTCTGTAATCTAGACCAAGTTCAGAAGAGAACCATTCATGGTTCACGCACAATATTATTCCCTCTTTAGGTTAATGTGGCCAATGGTAGAGAACATTCATTTGCAAAAGAGAAACTTTATTAATTAAAGTTATCTGGCTTAAAAGTAGTGTTAATTTTGACAGCAAAACACAATTTAGTTATAATGTTTTGATTAAAATACAATGCAGTTTTAGTCTAAATGTATTCATCAGAACTATTCCAATCATAGTTTAGTTTTGGTTAACTAAATGGGATTAAGTCAACTAAATATGTTACGGATATAGTTGGCTAAAATATACAGCATACAAGTTTCTGGATTTTTTTTTTATTCCTTTACCATTTACCAACCTGATATAAGATGATATTAATGTTTGTAAAAACACACAGATTTCATGTAATCAATTAGGGATGTAACGATTAATCGTAAGGCAGTTAAAAATCGATTCATAGGTACCACGGTTCAATCTGCTACTATTTTCTTTCTGGCCGCCATTTACTGTTAAACATGCTCATAAATGATTCTTTACTCCTTTAGCAACGAAAGAATATCTGTAATATTACGTGAATATCTGTAAAAGTCACGTTTTTCTATTAGCTCTGTCTGCTAGCATAGCTTCTCTTCTTCGCTGGTGGAATAACTGCATGCCAACCGACCACTGGGTTACCAGCGCCCTCTGCTGGTCTAAACAAATATCTGACGTAAAAACAGTAAAATGATTTTTTTTGTTTTGTTTTGTTTTTGGTTTTTTTTAAGTCCAATTGTTAAGGCACAAAACGCATTTTGAGTTGCTCTTTTAAAAAGAAAAAGAACTATTATAAAGTTTTGAATTGTTTACTATAGAACCAGAATTTAAATGAATAGGTTTCTTCTTCATTTGTATTATTCCTTTATTTATTTCATTCAAGATTTATTTTGAGTTAAATTGCATCATTTTGAATAGTTTATCAAAGGATTCTTTTGACAATGAAAAATAAAAGGAAAATAGTATAGTATTTTCCCCAAAAAGATAAAGGAATATTTTTCAGTCATTTGTCAACATTCCCATTTTGTAAAATAAATCGTGAGAAAATCGTATCGTGAATCGAATCGTATCGGGAGTTGAGTGAATCGTTACATCCCTATAATCAATGCATAAGAACACGTGAGATCTAATTCAATTTCGTACCATATGAATAAATACTACTTTTGTTTTTATTAGTCGACAAAAATATAAAAAACATTTTATGCCATTTTTGTTAACGTTAACATTTTTTTTTAATTAGTCATGGGTTAGTTATTGTCAATCTAAAAACATTTAGTTGAAAATCATTCTTAGTTTACAAAATGATCACTGTTTAAAAGTGTCACTATCCGCCATCCATACATGACGTTATCAAATTGCAGTTTTGCTTGTTTTTAAGAAACCCAACTGAGATTTATCCTCTGTGGACCATAAAGGTTTAGACGAAATACCAACTTCACACGCTCAGATATTTTAGTGGTACATCAGCCAGCTTTCACTACATACCAAGTCGACAGCAACTATTTCTAGCTAAGAGCAAAGATACACACCCTAATTTAGTGCAAAGGGAAACCTACACTGCCCATGCTGAGCTTGGAAACTAATAAATAAAGCCTGAGAAAGAAGAGTCAAGCAACACAGCGATGTAACGCTGATGTTCTGAGTGGGAGACGTGCATTAACTCTTTTCAGCCATAAAGGGAATTACACCAGTGTGTTATCAATTCTCATTAAAAGTAGAGAACACGTTTCGCTCAAAGCTTATTGTCTAGTTAAATCTGAATTAAAGCAAAACTAATAATAAACTAAGATGAGTTCAAAGGCTTTTGGATTAACATTGTAGCTATGTCCACATGTGCTCCTAAGTCAGGGGTCTGCAACCTTTACTCTCAAAGGAGCCATTTTACCTCATCTCACCCCGAATAAAGTCCTCCTGGAGCCAGAAAAATACCGCCTCAATGTATACAATACAGTGTATTAAATTCTATAGAGTTAAAATTATATAAGATAATGTTTGATTTAATTTGATTTGATTTATATTGATCAAGTAAATGGCAGCTTAAAAACAGTGAATGACATAAATAACAACAAAACCGTGTCTTGCATCTTCAAATTCTTACGCATTTCAGTTTACATGAACACAATTTATATAAATAATATTTTTTATGTTAATGTATTTAATGTATTAATGCATGATCATGTGGTCAACACATGCTAATTGCTAATTTCTTGCCACACATAAAGCATGCATATTTAACCGGCACATTGGTAGTTAAAAGAATCTGTTCCCACACAATTAAAATCTCTATTTTTTTTCCAGAATAGTGTTTTTGTTGGTTTAGTTTTCTTACCAGGGATTTAAAACTTAAGGTTAACCACAGGTGCAGGAAAGTTGGTGGTCTGGAGATGTTGCAGGAGATGAAGTAGGAAGGTGCACAACATGATTTATTTTTAAGTTAACAAATTGTTATATCATGATTTTATTTGTCATTAATCATTAATAGCCTCTGTAAGAAAATAACTCTTTATTTCAGTATTTTTTTAAAGCTATATGGAGCCATGGCAAAGGACTCAAAGAGCCACATGAGGCTCCAGAGCCGCAGGTTACAGACCCCTGTCCTAAGTGATTTTTTTTGTGAAATTTCAAAAAACAACTCATCTAGTTAAACAGTAGCAGCACATTTCAATCAATCCTGTACCAAATAAATCAGGCACTGAAATATTTGGAAAGGGTAACTGTAAATGAGTATCTAAATGGCCATCCCGTAAACATACATAGATTGTCTAAATCAGACATGGCCAACTGGTGACCCGCAGGCCATATGTGGCTCTCAGTCTTATGAAGTGCGTTCCCCAAAACAAATACACAAAAGGATTCCAGACACATGAAACAAGTAAAATACAAAGAACGATAATAAAAACATCCAAAATGCCAAGAAAAGTAAATAACACACGACACAGAAATACTCAAAATGACTTCACGAACAAAATGACAAGAAAAATACACAAAATTATGCCAAACACACAAAATAACAAGAAAAATACACCCCAACAAAAAAATTATTTAACAAAAAATAAGAAAAATACATATCTTATTAAAGGTCAATTGGTATTGGTATGGACTATAGACCCATGCCACATGACCTCACAGGTCACGTGATGTACTGCCCTCCGCCATGATGGAAGAACAAGCCACCGCAAGAAACGTTTTAGCGAAGCAGAGAGCTCCCGGAGATGGTAGACTCTAGCGCTGTGTTTGGGTGTTCTAACACGGCTGGGACTGGAGTACACCAAGTCTTTCTTCAAGAAATTAAACTAAGCTAAATTAACTCAATTTTTTTATTTGCATTGATCCAAGTATGCAGATCTCATCAATAAAACCAGCGTTGACTCTCGTATTACAGATTCATTATGAAAAAATAGCCTTCTTACCCTGGATTTAACTACATGGAGTCCATTATGAATAAAAGCAGCTACTTCACAAATCCAGCCACAAACAAACATGCTGTAAGCCTCCAGTCCCTTGAAACTTTACATGTGGTCTATTGTGTATGAGCTAGACGTAAAGACGAGGTAATTCACAATGTCAGGATAAGTCACTCCTGGGAAATAAGAGACATCTTCATTCCATTTGTTAACAGGAACGTTGTAGGGGTCATTCCCGCCGATCAGACCCAGTTTCTCCTTGTACCGACTTCTCTCAGCTTCTGGTAGAGTGTCAGCATAATCCATGGCCTCCGACATATTGAGGCCAAATGGAGACGACTTTTGACAATCGTTTAGCTCATGGACTGCTTTCAATAAGTCAAAAAATAACACTATTATTCAAGTAATTGCAAGGGTCTAAATTGGTGAACATTATTACAAATGCCGACACGCAGTTTGATAATCAGGCCCTTGGATGAGACAGTCACATGATTGTAGCCTCCACTGTAATAAAAGTTGTCCATCTCTGATGTGAATATTAGAAACACCTTTCATTGAAGTATTCTCTGCCCCAGCCATTGTAGCTGAGCATTACACAGCATATTTTTATTTTTATTTTTTCTACTTCATTTCATCAATGACATTTAATCCTATTAGTTGATAATCATGTTTTCTGCTGTTACTGGAGTAGTATCTGTATTTTAACTGTGTGACACACTGATCAACACTCACACATATCTAAAATGCTGGTAGAGAACTAAAAGAAAAAAGAAAGAAATGTGTCGAGCTTATTTACGCAACTTATGTTTTTTGGAACTCACTGTAAAGAGTGGGAAGATGGATTTGTGATGCAGTTGAAAGCTATGCAACACTAAATTCTTTACAAGTTACTGCATTGCCTGTAGGAGCTGTTCACTGAGGGCTTGGCAGTTCTTTGTTGAACTATTTATGACTTTGGAAAGTTGTGGAATTTACATAATGCAGGTACACAAGTACCCTCTTTAAAAGAAGCATTTAAAATTGGAAATTTGTCATGTTTTTATTCAAACTGATTGAAAATTAGCATTTTTTCTGACCAATTTTTTCATGCACCTTTAAAGCTTTTCTGACCAGAGAAACTTAACCTATTCATAGACTATCTATTGGTAAACATTAATTAATTAACACTTTAGTTATTTTTGCTTAAAATAAGTTACAGTAATAGCTCTCATACCAATATACAGGGGTGGACTGGCCATTTGGTACACTGGGCATCGTATACCATCACGGTGGGCCTTTGACCTGAAGTGGGCCGGTTCGGTGTTAGGTTTTTTTTCGAGTGAGTGGAGGCAGATATAGTAACAGGTGGCCAAAAATGGTCCAAAAGTGGCAAGAAAAGAGTGTAAAATGACTAAAATAGGCCAAAAGCAGTCACGACTGGCACAAAAAATGGGCAAATAAAGAGGAACTTGGTAATATGTAATGACAAAGGGTAGCTTTAATGGGCAAACTGTGGCAAACAATAGGGGAAAAGGGCAAAAATGTTGAACAAAAAGAGAAAAATTTAGGAAAAAAGGAAACAATTGGTATTGATTGGGAAAAACAAATTTAAAAAGGACCAAAATTGAATTTAAGTGTTAAAAAATAAGGAAAATGGGGTATTTATTGGCAAAAGGTAGTTTAAGTCTGAAAAAAGTGTCAGAACTTTTTGAAAAGGGGCAAAAATGGGACAAAGGAAATAGGTAATAATGGGTTCAAATGTTTCCTCCTTTAAAGGTTTTCTGGGGGAATATGAATTAGAATTAAGATGTAAAAAGCCACGTGTTGAGAATCACTGACTTAATAACGGCCTCGACGTGATGTCCTCTGATAATGTAGTGGGCTGGTCTAGACACAAAATGCCAGTCCAGCCCTGCCAGTATGTGTTTCACTGATAGCTTCTTTTACCACCTCAAATTCATGATGCTGATTTATTTGCATCGTTAGTATTTGCACCATGTTTCTGTCTCATGTCATTATTCACACTGATTTTGTTGCACCATTTTTATGCCAACAGTATTAGAAACTTTAACTGTGCAGTTGTAGATGATTAGAGTACCAGGGGACATTCATTGACTGCCCAGTGATCCACGGGTTGTCCGTGCCAGTAATGCCCCGCTGCTAGGCCGACCTCTGTTATTACTGGCACTGTGTTGATTTTTCGTCCGTGAGTCCCACCTCGCCCCCCTGCTGGTGCTACAGGAGACGTTTCTCTTTTACAGGATCACACTGAAACCAGAGACGGGGGGAAGAACTGCCTGGCAACGCAAGTGCTGTGATGTAATGAGCACTGTGATGCCGAGTGTATGCGCCCCGAGGGTCGTGAGGTCCTGGCCTTCCTGAGACGTAAACAATGTGTGATTGATGAGAGGGTGAAAAAAGAGGGAGGAGTCTAGATGACGCAACCTGCACCGTCTGTATAAAAAAGAATCAGATTGTGTAACAGATGGAATGAAAATAATTGATTTTCAGTAATATATTAGTTCAGACCAGCTCTAAAAGGCTCGCCAAAATGACTTTTATGTAATTTAAAAGCTGATCTGTCACCACAGGAAAGTGATTGTCTTCAACACTTTGGCTGCACAAAAGACTTTTATTCCAGGCACTGGAAAAAAAGTCTTGTTGATCATCATGAGTGTATAATAACCACCTTGAAAGTGATTTTCTGGCCAGCAGGCACACTGATAATATTAGGCAATGACACAGTGTCTGTCTTCGTTCACTACCTGATTCAACCAATGTTTGTGGACTTTTCTATACCTTTATCTGATCCAACAAGAGGCACCGCTGAAAGCTTTTCAGCCTGAGTGGGAGTGAGGGACGGAGACGAGGGGATAGTGTGAGACAGATGCAGTGTGTGTGTGTGGGTGGTTGGCTGGTAGTAGCTGGCTGTGAAACCTGAACAAGGCGAGAGTGGCAGCAGTAGGAACCTGAACCAAATGTGTCGCTGCCTCATGCGCAGCAGGCTGAGGAAGAAATTCACAGGCAGCGTCACTGGCCTGCAGAGAATGTGGTGGTGTGTGTATGTGCGTGCATGTTGTGGTAAGATTGTATTCCATAACCCCCCCAAGAAACGAAAAAAAAAAAACGACTAGGCTTGCATGCTGGCATTAACTTTGAGAACATGCACTGCCTGTAGCATTTCAGTTCCACTGCCTGCAGGGGAACGCTATCATGGAGCTAAACTAGTGACCTTGTGAATACAGGTAAAGAATTGCTCATTTTTTTTCATCAAAGAAGCTCTGCATATTTTCATGGTTTATTTTATCACTAGCATGGAGAGAAAAGTGAAGTGACTGAAAATGCTCATGTTACAGCAGCAGCAATCTTTTTTTCGCCGCCGCCCAACAGCATGGTAGCATGAGCTGTGTTTCCATTACCCTTGGAAATGCGCAAAATAGAAATAGCGCAATAAAAACTGGTAATGGAAACACCTGAATTACGAAAAAAGATTTTTACACTTTCATGAGGAGGAATTTCAGACGTTTTGACATTAAAATGTGTCGTAAAAGTGCTATGGAAACACTTCTTTCGCAAATACACGTCAAAGTACGTGACGTACCTGGTCACATGACCACTTCTCTCCGAGAAAACATGGTGCGATACATGTAAACAGAAGAGGAGACCTGGATATTTCTAAGCATTATACTTAAAAATCCTGACTGCCACTAAGACGTGAAACAATAAAGTGTGTTATAAGGAGGTTCTGAACGTCCATCTTCCTTCAGTGAAGTCTCATGAGATGAGTTACGAGGCTCCTGCCCAAAACACAGTTCAGTGGAAACACGTTCATAGTGCAATTATACTTTTTCGACATTTAGAAACATTGCTTTTATTTTGCAAAAATCTGTAATGGAAACCCAGCTAGTGTTTTTAACTGTCATTGCAAGCTTTATAACCTCATGGTTTGAACCATGACATTGAGTTCAATCCCTCAACTCAACTTTGTTTTTGTATTGTAGTGAGAAAAAAAAAAAAAGTTGGGTTTCATTATTTAAAAGCAACATTGAAGCAATCAGAACACAATAGTTTGACAGCAAAACAGTTTGTTTGAATGAAGTGTGCTTTTATGACGCACACACCTTGTTAACAGCTTGTTATCTGAGGACTTAACAACAGGAACAGCTGTAAACTCCAAATTTTTATAACTGCTCACATTTAGGCATTTAGACACTGTGTTGCACATAACAGTCTTTTAACATTGTTTGGTTGTGTCGTTACAACTGTTGATTTTAATGGAAATGTGCTTCCACGTAGAGCTCCGTGTTGACCGTCTTTGCAATGTGATTATTTGGTTTTGCTGCACGCGCTGCTGCATGCACACATACCCACAGAGATAAGAATGGAGATGTCATGCACAACGCTGACCCCCTCCATACAGACAGCACACTCTACCACCTGAGCCTCAGTTTATCATTGGTATCCTCAAAACGCAACACAACACAGTTTGTCACTTTGGTGACAACAGCCCCGTTCATAAAACAGAGAAAACACACTCAGTTGTTTCATGGTTTGCTCTCAAACTATGGTATGTATCCGCAACCATCGACAGCTAGTAACTAGTGCTATGCATTTAGATTATTGTTAGTAATTGCTGGCAACTGAAGATGTTGCATTCTTTCAGGACTACTTTTTTAGAATTTATTTTTTTTAGTTAGTCATTTGCCCAGTGACCTACAAAATGTGAATACCCACAGCCAGTCCTTAAGCTATCAATCAATACAGATTACATTTACTTTGAAAGACTTTAATACATGTTCAGGTTGACAGTTATAGTACATAGCCCACGGCATGATCAGGAGCTTTTCACTGGTATATATACAATCTTAGAGAAGTTGCCAGCAATTTGCACCGCAGCCTGCACAACACCAACACTCTTTAAATCCTCCTATGCCGTCGCCAAACGGGGGAGCCCTGTTGCAGCTGTTACTTTGTGCAGCTCAATTAGGAAGTGCTTATTTAACCATTAGGCAATACACCAAAGTGTCATTTAGTTCTTGGCCGTGTTTTTGTTTTAGTGTCTGAATGGGTTGGAGGTGTTAGTCTGTTAGCTCTTTGAAAGATTAGAAATCATACTTTCTTCAGAAAGAACATTTTTTTGGCATCTGTTCATTACATCAGAGTCGGGCCTGTTTAAACAAATGTAACTTTGTACTTAGCGATTAGGCATTTAGTTCATAGAAAAGTTTAATTTGGCTGTAGAGTTTTCCAAGTTAGCATTGTAACTTTAAAGACATACTCAACCCAAATGCCTAATGCTGCGTTCACACCGCGAAAGCTTCCGCAGCATCGAAAAATGGTTTCTCCATATTCGCTTCATATGCGCGTCTGAAGCGAATATAAAAGCGGTGCCAACCAGACTCCCTTTTTTTTTACCATCAACTATGGAGGACCCCAGTAAAATCAAGGCTCTTTACCTTCTGTGGAAGCTGAAGTGCCATCAAAACGCTTGACGCCGGCGTTCTTGATTCATCACCAGGTTAACCAGCGACACATCCATCTCGTTGTGTTTCACTGTTTTTTTCAGGAGCTGCGCCAAATCTTTCCTGGTAAAAAAAAAAAAAAAACCTGATCGTGTTGTAGAGCTCCGTGTGGTCACACACCGCCACTATTATTTTTAATGCTTAAATGGGTGAAAAGACTGGTGTCCATGTTGACGGTCTGACGTCATTGTCAACAAGGACTCTGACTGGCTTTCGCGTCTGCGCGTCACACAAAACATTCGCTGGAGTTCAATATTTTCACCTCAAGCGAATGTCACGGAAAATTGGGAACATGCATACTGCGGCCAACCCTCTTGCCATGCGGATCAGACCGCGCCACCCAACAGGAGAAGAATTCACCTCTTACCGCGTCTATCCCATTGACTTTGTATGTAATCTGGTCACGCAAACATTTCGTGACGCGTCCGGTGTGAACGCAGCATAAGAAAGCTCAACTGAAAGACTATTTATATGTAGCCTTTACATGACCTTTGGGTAATGACGGAAAAAACAAGTTTGTCATTGTAAGCGTTTGAAATTAGGCCTATGCAGGTGAGCTGTCTGCATCCTTAGAAACTGGGGGTTCAAAGTAGAGCTGCTGCACCACCATCTTAAAAAGAGCCACTCTAAGGGTTTGAAACATCTGGTGAGGTTTTCGGGCATGTGCATTTTGGAGGAAGCTTCAGGGTACACCCAGGCTATGCTAGTGGGTTAATACAGTATCTTGTGGCAGGTTTTTATTGGTATGTCCATTGAAGAACTGGTTGAATGTAGAAAACCTAACACTGGTGGGCAGCATTGGGTAAGAGTGCTTATGTTTGGGGTTGTGAGCAGCATTGCACGGTGTGTATCAGGAACCTTAGATCTGTGTGTATTTCTATACCGAGCTGTGGGCAAAATGTTTTGAGGACTACTCAATGAAGCATATACCCTGACATGTTCATCAAATATAAAAAGGTCTCTGTAATGTTGCTTTTTTGGCAATGTATTCAAACATAAATCTGATACTCAGCATAACGACTTGTTTCTGGAAACTTGTAAGCAATACTGTTTTATTATCAGGGATAACAGAGTGGTTTTATCTTTGATTTTCTTATCTTCAGGCACTTTCTGACCAGATGCACCAGGAACATGTTTTTTATGTATTTATCATACCCATGTGTCCTTTAGAGCAGTGGTTCTGAAAATGTTTTAGCTCAAGTCTTTCTCTTATTTCTGAAACCAAGTACCCCCTTTGCCCAACTACAACATTTTACTCAGAATACTATGAAAAAACAACTATAGAGCATAATGATGGAATGAATGAGTGATAGCACACTTTTTAAAGAATAAGTGGAATAAAACAGTATTTAGTGCTTCCTGAATAGATTTATTTCTATAGTTTTTATCATTTCCAGTCACTACCTCATGGTATTGGACCAAGACTGACCCTTTTTCAGTTCATGTTTGAATCAAAATCATTTCGATCATCACTTTGTGTTGTTGTGTTTTATTGTTGCTGTTTGCCTGTTCTTTTATTATTCAGTACAGTTTTTGTTCTCGTTTTTGTGTGTTTTTGGTGTTATTAAAAGTATTCTCTCCCACTGTTTGTTTCTTATGTCGTTTTGTATGTTTCTCTGTTATTTTTTGTATTTCATAGTGATCTTGTGTATTTTTCTCTAATTTGGTCTGTCTTTGCTGGCTTTTGTGTGTTGCTTGTAACGGTAAGATTTTTTCTCTCTTAGTACACGTGTTTTTGATGTCATTTTGTTGTTCTTTGTTTTATTATTCAGTATGTTTTTCTCTTATTTTGTGTGTTTTTGTCATCGTTTTGTGAGTTGCTGGTAATATTTAGTATGACTATAATTTTAACTAAAAATAAACATTTTAAAACCTCATATTTTATGCTTTAATTTGTTAATTTTCTTCTCTCTCTCAAGTACCCCCTGTAGTGCCGTCGCGTACCCCATTTGAGTGCTTTAGAGGGAAAAATATTCTATGTTTTACGGGATGCTCAGCTTGGGAACTACTTAGAAAACAACTCAGTCACCATATTCAGTGTGAAAACTGCACACCCATTGGTACATTGTTGAAATGTGCTGGGCTGCTTCAAATAGAAATGACCTTGCTGTGTTTTCCTGCTCTGCGCCGGCAGCACTCCGCTCACCCTCTCCCACTGCACTTCAAACACATTTCATCTGTAAAATTCCTTTAAATAGATGTGACCTTTGACTGAGTGAACGCCCACTCGCCACATCACTTTTGAGACCCTGTCTTCCAAACATCTGATATTACACAGGTGGGCTTCAGTTTATGGAAAGAGAATCTTATGCAGATTGAATTCCTAGCTTTGGTATTTGAAACATTCATTACAATTAGAGATGTGGCTAATTAGAAATGAGATCACAGAGTTTGATCTTTTATCAAACAAAAGAAATGTCAGTGTTGTTTTGAAATTTAAATTTGAGTATTTTCTTGTTTAATTACTTATTTAATGTATGTTAGTGTCTGAGTTACTAATGAATGACTGTTTTTGGAGCTTATATTTTTTTAGAGTATTGGTAAAATGGTTACAATCCTAAATTGACAGTATTGATACATTTCCCAACTTATTAAAAGCAAGAAATAAATTTTTCCTGCTGTCATGGGAATGTGTGTGTTTGTACACTGATAAACCATAACATCATGACTCAATGACACTGAATGACTTTTTATCTTGCAACCTGTTTATCAATGCAAAGTATTAGGTATAAGGTGAACAGTTTGTCCTCAAAGTCAACGTGAGAGGGAGGAAAACTCAATAAATGAACAGTTTTATGTACCGTAAGTTACCAAAATGTTATGCATGTGGAACAAGGTCAGAGTATCTTTAGTACTGGCACACTTTGTGTTGTTATTCAGCAATTTTCTGTAACTGTCATAAGTGATTCATTAAAGAAAAAGCATATATGTAGGCTATAGTAAATATATGACAAACTCTTGTTTTAGAGATTGTACCTAAGTTTGGGATGTAAAAACTCTTGCTTTTAAAAAAGAAGTGTTGACCATCTGAAAACTAATGAAAACTAAAAAAAATTGTACAGCTGCACCTGATATAATGATTAAGGATTAATAAGCTGGAACATCTGGAGCGACCTTATTGGTCAATTAACACGTATACAGACCCAAAACATGTCAGAGCTTGAACTCAGCTATAATCCATCTGAAAATACCACACATACTTATTAAATAAAATATTAAAAAACCAGGACATTCATGCTTATTGGTAGGGTTTGCGATTTCCCAGTTTAAATTTGACGATATTCGATTTCAGGGTAAATGCTTTTCTGTTTTTTTTTCCAGTTTTTATCGGCTTTGCCTAATTTGATTTATTTATTGACATCCTAAATGTTCCAAAATCATGCCAAAAATGACTAATACAGATTACTTAAGTTAAATAAATTTATTTTTTCATGCTTCCTGTGTGTTTATCTCTTCTTGCAAACACTTGCTACACTTTTAAACTCTTATTTTATGGGGGAAATGTGGTAAATGTGTGAAATTCACCCAAAACAGGTGGGTGAGTGTACTGTATAATTCGTGTCATGTAGCTGTTAACATTTCAGGAAGTTAATTCCTTATAATTTCCATCACTTTTCTGGAAACGCTGAAAATCAGACAAAACCAAAAGTTGTCTTTACCAACTAAAAGAGATCTTGACTTTAATAATGTTTGTTTTGATTCATGATTTCATGATTTCTATAGTGCAAAGCTTTTTCTATCATCATTACAGAGTATCTTTGACAGCTGCTGTGACTAAAGCAGACATAGGCAACTGGCGGCCCTCAGTTTAATTTTATGCGCTCCCCAGAGTAAATGTACAAAATTAAAAAAAAAAAGAAATACACAAAACAAGAGCAAGAATACATAAAAAAAAATACAAAGAATTACAACACTGCAGGAAAATACAGTAAAAAATGAGAAAAACACAGAATACTCCAAAAACACACAAAACTACTACAAAAATGAACAAATTAAGGAAACTAACATACAAAATTACAGAAAATAACAACAGAAGTACACGAAAAGACAAGAAAAAAGATTCAGCGTAATAACAAACAAGCAAAACAACAACAGAAATAGACAACAATTATACCAAAAAATGCAAAATGACAACACAAATACACAATATGAATCCAAAAAAATGAAATTTTACAGGAAAAATACACACAAGGAATTCACAGAAATGCACTAAATGCCTCACATTGAGTAAGACAACAACAACATACACAGAATGACACACAAAATTGCTATAAAAACGTTTTGTTCTTTCCTGTGTTAATGCTCAGATTGCTCATTATTCTAATGCTGACATGAATGTTGATCATGTGGCCCTCCGATCAAAAAAAAAAAAACATTTTTTGTTGCCCTGTTGTGATAAAGTTGTCTACCTCTGCTCTAAAGTCATCCAAAAAAGCAGGTGCGTTGTGTCCATGATTATGTGCGGAACATGAGATCATGTGCGTTTGCGCAACTGTGTTTATGTAACACTGGCTGGGGACCACCGGTCAATGACACGTAGACAACAAAGCTATGGATTCAGGGGTCAAGAATGCTTTGAAAAATGCAGGCTGATATTGATATTAGCCTGCATTTTATTACCTTTAAAAAAAAAAAAAAAACAGTTCCTTAAAATGATTTGTCATGTTAAGTGGCAATAAAATAAGTGTAGTATAAAAATACAAAATACATATAAAAAATAAAGTATAAAAATGCCAAATTTTTGCCGTTTTGTTGACTATTTGAGACTTGATGTGTTTAAGCGCATACTGATATTATTAGGGTTTTTTTAATTCATTATTAAACAGTCTTAAGACAAATGCAACTTACAAATGATGACTAAACAGTTTGATTGGTCATTACTCTCTGTGCTGACATGAATGTTACTCACGTGGCCCTCACTGTAGCTGAGTTCCCATTACCATTGGAAATGTGCAAAATCTGAACTTGTAACACTGCTAGTGATACAAGTTAATCCGTGTATCATTCATTCATTTGTTTTTCATTATGTAACAAAAACATGAAAAAAGAAAAAAACACTCAATATTTGATATTTGTTTCCAAATCCAAAACGGAAAAAGCCTTGTTTTTCAAATTCAAGCTCTTTTGCTTCGGTACGGAAAACGGAAAACGAACACCTTTATTCGTTTTCTCCATTACTGATTTGCCAAAGTACGTGACCCGGAAGTGAAGCGTTACACATTCCGAGATATCTTTAGCTCTGCAACACTTAGGAGTCTCTAAATCCTCCGAAATGTCCGAGGAGGTTCTGTGTTCAACACCAGCTAAAGCGAAAAGGACACGTTTCTGATGCACAGTTGGAAGCAGCAATCTTGTCATGCCGAACTGCCGTTAGCATAGCCGTTAGCGTCGGATGAGCGTACTCTTCCGGGTCACGCAAATTGGTAATCGAGTCCGTTTTTCGTTTTCTGTACCGAAGCAAAAGAGCTTGAATTTGAAATACAAGGCGTTTTTCGTTTTTCATTTTGGTTTTGGAAACAAATATCAAATAATGAGTGTTTTTTTTTTTTTTTTTTTCATATTTTTGTTACATAATGAAAAACGAATGATACATGGAGTTGCACATCTCTTGGAAAAAAGAAAAGGTGGCAGTTTTATGTGATAGACAATGAGATATTTTGGACATCAGTTTTCGTGGATGCAAAAGAAAGTAACTACTTTAAATCACCAGACAGCAAAATGAGCCAGAAATTAGGTTTGTTATTCCCAATATTTAAAAGGAAGCCGTGCAAAACTTGTATAAAACTTGCTGGAACAATTTTTCTGACTGAGTCCTTATTGGTCGCGTTCCTCTGAAATGACTCATATTTGTTATCCTGCAGTGTTATTCCAATCTGCGCTGCAGAGTGAAATTCCCAGCTACTGATAAACAATCCCTCAGGACACTTACACGCTGTCCCCATTCATATTCTCTCAAAACAATGCTCCATGACCTAATCTGTGTCCTGAGGAGACATTTTCACATCAGCTCTGAAATAGGCACCGAGATTTGGAGTTGGTGTCGACGGTTTTCATAAATCCATCATTAAACTGTGATGGTGTGGCAAAGTTAGACTTCTTTATGTAAAGGCATCCCATTTCATTTGGTGGTACTGCTGTGAATTCTGCACTCATCTATGAGATCTGACACGTTGGTGTCAATGAGAGATGCTTTTCAGATTGTCATCACTACGTGTCACATTATTATGTGAGGATTGGCTACTAGCGTTTTTAAAAATGTAAAAAGAGAGAAAGCCGTTCTCCTTTACTCACACTTATTATCATGCCTTCTAATGAACTCAGTCACCATTAATGTTGCCTGATTTCACTCTAAGTAACCTAATGCATTTAAATGTATGTATATTAAAACCAAACGCAGTACCTTGCAAATATTACTCTGGTATTCTGAAGAGTTTTTCATTTTCTCTCTGCAAAATCTGTTTCAAGTGATCAACAAACTTAGTGGTGAAGCATACAATGCTCATACTAATATATGTCCTGTAGAGTATCTGGATACTGGAGCTGATCACAGTTACTCAGTGCAAACCAAAAGACAAAGAAACTCCACCTCAGCATATTTTTGGACTGTAGAGTGTTGTCAAGTTGTCGGTTTTCCCACAGATTTGCCAAAACTTGAAAGATGGCGTGCTTCTCAACATGAAGGCAAAGGGACAACTCAGATTATTGTTCCTTTTTTCTCTTTTAGTAGTTTTAAAAGGGTAACAGAATAGGTTGATAACCTTAGACAAACAGAAAAGAATACTCTAACGTTTCGTCTCGCAATACGTTATCGATTTGCACGCGCCAAATATCGTTTTTACATTTTTTTTCTTTTATTGCAACGTACAACATGACACATATATATATACACACACACGATACACATAGGTAATGCAGTACATACACAGTACGATGAGACAGTAGGTGAGGAGTGTGTGTGTATGTGTGTGTGTGTTAAGGCTCAAACATACTCCGGCGGACCCCGCGCACAATGGACTCAGCGCGGACTCTCCGCTTTCCTCAGAGCTTACATACTTGGGCACACCACTGCGTAGTAGTTTCCATTAAAATCCTACATATCCCATGATTCTTAGCGCTTCTCTGTAGTCATTGTACTCCTGGGACCTGTTTTCAAGGTGTCGCTACTGTCGCAGCTCGTCTGCCAGTCTCTCCTCTGAGCTCCTCCTCTGTTTCACCAGGAGGGTGAAATGCAGGTCAGTGTTACATTTAATGTGGGTCGATACAATGCACAGCAGTGTTTTGTGTGACACCAACTACTCGGAGAAGTCAGCGCGGTAGTAAAATCTGAGCGTTGCATTTAATTGGTCCCACGGACTCCACGAGGAGTCTGCCCGAGTATGTTTGAGCCTTAAAGAAGAGCCACTGTGAAGTTTTACTTGGCTGTAATTCATGTGAAATTGATTGATTATATTTTGTAATTCCTGTGAAATGGATTCAGTTCAGTAGATAAATTCTGAATTTTTTCAGTGACAGATATTGTGATTTATCATGGATGGAATTTCCCGTGATATATCGATTATTGCAGAATTTCTGTATCATGATAATATCGCTATTTGTGGGCAAAAATAAATAAAAATTAAATACATATCGTGATGTATCGTATCGTGAGTTACCTGGTGATACCCTGCCCTAAAAATGAACTCAACAATAGTGCAAACATTATTGTGGAATGGAAACAAGAGTGACTGGAAAAACTCACATTGGATATGAAGAACATGCATTTACTGGTTACAGTTTGCACTTAATCATATGTTAGTGCAGCGTTTCTCAAATAGGGGTACGCAGTGACACTACAGGGTGTAATCTAAAATGTGTGATTTTGGTTATAAATAGTAATCATAATATTGATGATCTTGATTAGAGCATGAAATGATAATACAAGGGTCAGCCTTGGTCCCATACCACACAGTAGATGATTGGATATAATAAAAACTATAGAAATAAAATTATTCTGGATGCACTTAGTACGGTTTCATGCCTCCCTTTGACAAGGTTTAGATTCTTTAAAATGTGTTATGATGACTTAATCATTCCATCATTACACTATAGTTGTTGTTTTTTAATAGAATTCTGAGCAAAATGTTCTAGTTGGGCTAAAGGGGGTACTTGGACCATTAGATGTAGACAAATGAACCAAACATTTTGTTTGATCATAAACTTCATTAGAAATGGTAGAGGGTGTAAAAATTGTTAAACTTTACAGTAAACATTTTTCAGTGTAGATTTCACTGTAAAGTTTTCAGTTGCAGCTTTTTAAGCCTTTTATTTCACTTTTTTTGGTTTTCAACTGTAAAAAAAATAGGAAACTAAGATCTGTGTAGTAACAAAAGCACTCATTCCTATGTGCGCGCACACACACACACACACACACGGTCTGACCCTGTTGTACACCAAGTTAAATGTTTTGACACACAAAGCTTAGAATGAGTGCCTGACTGAAGCGTTAACCGATGGAGGCCCCCAGGCTTACACTGTGCAACATTTGTGCTGAGCCCATTACTTTGGTGCACACAGGCTGTGGTGAATGAGTCGGGTGGGGCAGGGGCTCTCAGTGGGATGGATGGTTTAGAGGTCCTACAGTCAGCCCTTACATTCTACACAGGACTGGGAAAGTCAGGGATGAAGGGCCTGTGAGGGTGGAGAGGGCGGACAGAGCTCCTGTGGGGAAGGATCATCCTGTGTGAGCTGGACAATCCTGGGTGATGTGTTCATGGTGTTTACAGTTGGATCCTGGTTGTTAATTTAGCCTCTCTCTCTCTGCTTTCTGTGTCCCTTCAGTCATAACCAAAGGACAACAGCGTTCAACCATCCTGTTACTGGACAGATTTCTCCAGAAAGCATGGACTTCATCCTGCACGGACAGTAAGTGATTGTTTCTAACTTCTTTACAGTCTTAAATGTTGGGCAATATATCCTGATTCAAGATATATAGAGTTTTCTGTTTTGGTGATTTAAAAAATAATAATATCGTCTATATCGAGATATATCTATATTTTTGAACTTGTTTTTATTTATACAATCACAGTACAAATTAGGGGTGGGGGAAAAATCGATTCAACATAAGAATCACGATTTTAATCATCTACAATTCTGAATTGATTCATAAACTTCAAAAATCGATTTAAAAAATAACAATAATAATTTTAAAAACACTTATTCAGTATATCTGCTTAGAGTCTTTACTCAGAAAACACTGTAGACTGAACATACAAATACATATTAGTGTTCTCATAAATAGAAAATACCACTATACAAAAAGGCCAATAGCTTCATGCTAACATCAATGTGAAAACCCATGTATATGCTCATGCTAACATTTACTGTGATCGGTGGTGTTTTATGTTAAACAAGCTACACTACAGAACTCACTCACACGTGCTGTCCCTTAGAGGAGAAAAAGCCAAAAGAAGCACATACTATGCAGCTGTTTGTTAATAAATGTGCCTGTGTGGCATTTTTCATCTGCAAATTTAAAGATATAAAATATTTCAAAAATTTACATCAATACATTTTTTTCTGTTTATTTTGACAGTTTTTGGTCATTTTGTAACTCGGGCGACTTTCATCCTGACAAGGACTGGCTGCATCTTTGTGACTAATAAAACTTTTCTTTCTGTTTCTTCTATTCTGTGAATAATTGTATAATTAGCTAAACATTATGTTTTTGTTTTTGAAAGATACTTATTACATTCTCCATCTGTCTGAGATTCAGATCACCAATCTGTGGGGATTGAATAAAGAAAAGAAAATAATTAGGAAAACTGTGAAAAGTAATTTATCCAATAATGGAACTGAAATCATTATCTCTGCATGTTTTTTTTTTTTAATGCAAGCATTAAATACTTACATTGATTAGTCGCACCAAGGTCTCTGCTTTGTCAACGCTGTCAGACCAGTGGAGTTTTAGTTTTTCTTGGAAGGATGATGGTGACGTGTTTACTGGAGGCCATTTTTGTAGCATTGTAAGAGCTGTTTGGTGCCAAGATTGCCTTTAAATACCATTTACAAGACCCCGTGTCAGCATCCCAATCTGTTAAAAATCACTGAGGCATCTGTTATTAGGACAGACAATTGAAAACCAAACATAGTTGCAATATAAAATAGATAAAAATATGAGACATAATGTGTGCTTTTACTTTCCTTAGAGAGGCCTTTCAGACGTACACCGCCATGTTTTGCTCCAGGCACTTGGCTGTAAATTCTCAAGTCAACAGAAGGTATTATTATGCAATTTGCTACCTTAAAGTATAGTTGGGTTAAAGACTGTCATAATTATAGTGAACTGAAAAAAAATTGCTTCCTATTTGAGTGACATACAGTTTTTGTGTCACACCATGGACCAAATATGACCCTGTGGTCTTAGAAGGGCCTTTGTCTGTTCGTGCTAATGTAATGAAAGAGAACTGTCATCTCTAAGGACCATTCACAGCCAATCCAGGGTTTGTAGGGACCTCTTTTTTCTCCCCTTTTGTCACCATCTCATTGGTTTCTATTTCCTGTCCTCTATTTTTGGCGATGCTCACCAATCACCTTCTTTGCGCAGCTTCTTTCTCTGCTTTTTCTCCTACAATTTTCCTTTGGGATTTTATTCACTCGTGCCTTAAATTTTAAGCTAGTGATAGGTTTATAGTAAAATACTAATTTCCCTCTATTTTTTAAACTTCAAATAGCACCAAATAAAGTGTTTTCTACAAATGTTTCTCAGTTTCGGGTTCTGGTTTACTGGTTCCCCATACACGCTTCAAACATTAGGTGTAGAATGAACCTGAGCTCATATTCCATTGTAGACCTTTCACCTCCAGCAGACACACTATCTACAGCCTCCTGTTTATAGCCCTAGACACACTATCTACAGCCTCCTGTTTATAGCCCTAGACACACTATATACAGCCTCCTGTCTATAGCCCTAGACACACTATCTACAGCCTCCTGTTTATAGCCCTAGACACACTATATACAGCCTCCTGTTTATAGCCCTAGACACACTATATACAGCCTCCTGTTTATAGCCCTAGACACACTATCTACAGCCTCCTGTCTATAGCCCTAGACACACTATATACAGCCTCCTGTCTATAGCCCTAGACACACTATCTACAGCCTCCTGTCTATAGCCCTAGACACACTATATACAGCCTCCTGTCTATAGCCCTAGACACACTATCTACAGCCTTCTGTCCTATAGTGAAAACATTCAACACCAGCTTTGATGGAAGCATGAGCGCACAGATCATTAAGGCTGATGTGCTCAGCTTATGATTCACTTTTTACAAAGGCTAGGTCATAGTTATTGACTCACTCTAAAAGCCTTATTTACCACACTATTTAGTGTGGATGTAGTGTTTATGGACACGAGGAGACTCCAACAGTTGCTACAGAAACTGAACTTAAAAGCTCTTTGAAGTCTCTTACCTGGTTTTATTTTGACAAGAAAATTAGTAAAAAACCTTCCTTTGCTGGAAGGTGTGTGCACACGTGTGTGTTTTTACCTCGTTCAATTCATTGCAGAATACATACACATTTATTTTGCTTGTCTTTCATCAGGCCTGTTCATGTGCATGATGTGTGTGTTGTGTTAAGGCTTAGTGCAGAACATAGCTGAATCGTAATGGATGGACCAAATTATTTTCTAAAGCAAGCATGCACACACTACTGATATATTTCTTTTAAAAAGTAATGATGGCCAAGAAAGTCTTACAGTAAATTATTGATACATCAGACATACATCATACATCACAACCGCAGTCATCCATGAAGGCCCCATATTGTTTGCATGGGTTGTAAATGTGGGAACAAACACATTTGACTATTAAAAGGTTTCTAATGTGCAGAATGTGTGTTGTGGCACATGATCATTAGTAGTGCCTTGTAAAACTATCTAATTTGACCCAGTCTAAAGATATGCTGAAATAGAGATTAATTATTGTAGTATTATTGTGATTAGTGCCTTTAGGATACATACAGTCATTAGATGAATCTCCATGTCATAATAAGGCTACATTATGCCTGTTCTAACAGGAGCTCTAGTCACCAATGAGCTCAGTCTAAAATCCTATTTACTTACTAAACTTTAAACTCACAAAGAGTGAGATAAATACAGATGACAGATGTAATCAGAGATGTAAAGAGTACTGATATATTTACTCAAGTAGAAGTATTGTTACTTGATTGAAATTGTACTCAAGTACAAGTAAGTCATACATAAAGTACTCAAGTACAAGTAAAGGGAGCTCAGTTAAAAAGTACTCAAAGTAAAAGTTACTTGTTAATTTCACCTCCCACATTTATTTTATGTAATAAATCTTGCCACAGTTCCCTTGCATACAGTAAACATTTCATATATAAACTTAAAAAGAAAGAGACCAAATCTTGCATAATTGGAACTTAATTTATTTTCCATTCAAAGCATCTGTATGAAATAAAAGGTTTTGAATTAATTAAATTGAAAATAAATTAAAAAAAAAAAACAATCACGCTCTAAGTAAAGCTACATTTATGAACTCTATTCAATGCTGTTTTGGCGCCGTGCATTACGTTTAATCTGATTGGTCGGCTATGATGTGATGCATTTGATTGTTGTCTGGTCTTTTCAATTTTTTGTTGTTTCACAATGTCCATTGATCATTTTAAAACTAAAACTAATAATTTACTTGGTAATTGTTGGGTTTAGAAATGTAATGAATTATACTTAAAATAGTACAAGCATCCATAAAAGCAACTCAATCACAGTAACTTGATTACCTGTAATTCATTACTTTCACCTCTGGTTACATGTTTTACGATTAATTAAAGGTTGTTAGTTAGTTGCTAGTAAAATAGGAACATGATGATTTACTATTGAATGTAATGGAATGAAGCAATTGCATAGATTATGAGAAAAAAAGCGTTGCATGTTGAAACTTAAACATTTTCTACTTTTTTAAGTTCCTGCTAATCTTCTTTCATGATCTTACTCTCTGATTAAAGTGAAATTGTGAACATTTTATATTTAAGAAGCACTTTTCGAATGAAATTAGTCATACTTTAAGAATGGTTGGTCACCCCCTGCATTACATAATCCATGAACTTTTACAACCTATTAAACCTCACCAGTTAAACAGGCTACAGTCATTACAACCTCTCGTTAAAATTAAACAGCCCAAGTTTAGTCACTTCATCAAGTTAAGTGATTAAGAAATATATAATACAATGAAAACAAAAATCCTCTAAAAGCCATTTAATACAACAGATATAATATGTTATAACAGGGGACGGGACTTAGATAAGCAAACTGCTTCTCTCGTCTCCTTTTTCGGCATGCACAAAAAAAAAAAAGAAAGGAATAACAAAACTTCTGTGAATGCAACCATGTCGGAAATAAACTGAATGAATAAAATAAAATAAATGTTTGGATAAAAGAACATTGAATTCTTCTAAGATGAACTTTAGATGAAGTCTAGGACTAGTTTCAATTATCACATTATTTTAAACTCCTATCTTCTGTTTCTCTGTTGGTTTTTTCCTTGATTTTGTGTTGCTTTCCATCCTCAACCCTTCCTTTGCAGGTGGTTTAGAGAAAAAATAAAGATTTGAACTCCACCCACTAAATCCTCCCACTCTGGACTGAAGCTAAATGCACCCCGAGGAGTTGATTGAGGAAAGTGATTAATTCAAGCAGTTTTGAACTAATGAATATTGCTGTTTGTTTAAGGAATAGATGATGCGTTGGCTGTTTTTCCTCCGAGGTGATGTTCTGTAACATTTCCGAAAGCTTTCAATTGCAAAAGGCCAACAAGAGGATGGAAATCTGACTGTCTTTAAATGTCAGCTGTGTCTGTGTGGGCAGACAGCGCTGTTGATTTTCCACATATTTTATCTCCTGCTGTGTGTTTTTATGTTAGTGAGGCAGTAGTTTCCTTTTCTTCTTCTTCTTTTCATGAAGAAATAAACTGTCTATTTGTCAGGAATTTTACATTTATTATGTATGTCTTTCTTCAGTACTAAACTACAATATGTAGAAGGATCTTTTTTCCAGATTTGATTAGATAAAATGCGTTTTTATGATCCGAGGGCTATATTATCAAAATTCATGTCAGAATTTAGAATAATGACAATCTAAACATTAATACAGGAAAGAGCAAAATGTGTTTTTCTATTTCAGAGTTTGTTTGTATTACTAGTATTACATTGTTATAACACACAAAAAACATGCCTGAGACTACTCATCACTAAATCCTAATTATTGATTCTATTCAACATATTTCTGCTGTCTTCATCATTTTCTGTCTGGAAACTACTTTAGTTTAGATCAGTGTTTCTTAAATGGGAGTATGTGAGTGGGTATGCGACGGCACTACAGGGGGTACATGAGTGAGTGTAGAAAATTACAAATGAAAGCATTACTAATATGGGGATTTATAATGTTTATTTTTGGTTAAAAATGATAATCATACTAAAAATTGACCAGGACCACACAAAATAACAACAAAGACACACTAAATGAGAGAAGAAAAAAAACTCACTCCAAAATACACACAATGAACAGAGAAACATACAAAACGACATAAGAAACAACCACACGACAACAAAAACACACACACACTCTGAGAGAGAATAATTTAAATAATACCAAAAACACACAAAAACCACGACAAAAACACACAAAATAAGAAGAAAATACACTGAATAATAAAAAGAACAGACAAGCAACAAAATACACAAAATGGCACAGAAAACACATGAAATGTTGATAGAAATAATCTTGAATAAAACATGAACTGAAAATACAAAGGTCAGTCTTGGTCCCACAACAGTCAGGAAAGGACCATAAATGATAAAAACTATTGAAATAAATGTATTCAGTAGCCACCAAATACTGTTTCATTCTATTTATTTACAAAATAAGATTATTTAAATTGTGTTTTATCACTCATTTATTCCATGATTTATAGTTGTTTTTTGACAGAATTCTGAGCAAAATGTGTTAGTCGGACAAAGGGGGTAGTTGCATTCAAAGGTTAGAGAAAGGGGGTACTTAAACCAAAAAGATTTGAGAATCACTGGTTTAAAAGATGAACACATTTTTGCTAATCTACATGGTTTATCAAGCATTTTTGTGGGGTTTGTTGTCCACCTAATAAAGTCTTTACTCAGGCCAGATGTTATTGTCTCGTTCTGTGCCATCGAAGTCCTTCTGTTACTTCTATTCCTGTCTCTTCTCTCTTCAGCACTCCTTTATCTTTCAGTTTGTGGTGAAGCGGTAAATGGATTACCACAATGACCTTGTCCTCTTTAAAGCATTTAAAGTATACAAGTGGCTATAGTTCCACTGGACCTTCACAGACTGTATTACATGGAAAAAAAGAGAGCTCAAAGCTTTTTCAAGGGAGATTACACTTCAGTTAAGACCGTGTATGAGGAGCTTTCTCCTTTTGTCTGCCATCACAGTGAGTTTTTTCAACATCACAGATTAAATATTTGTTTTGTGGTAAAAAGAGAAAAGAGCTGATTAAAGGTCAAATTCTGGATTTTAGATGTACAAAGCATATATTCTGTACATGGTGTTTTCACATTGCAGTTGCTTTTGCAATTATTATGCTATAAACCTAGCTTCAACATTTGGTAGAGTGTGATTTCATAATCCTCTTTGTCTGTAACTAGAAGAGACAGACCCCACACACCCTTTGAACAATCACCAACTTGCCAAGAAGCCGGCACAGTTTCAGGCAGCTGGAACCAATCCATCAACTAAAAAAATATGGTAAATAGTCTTGATTTATATAGTATAGCGCTTTATAGCCACACTGAAGTAGTCTCAAAGCACTTTACAATATCCGCTCATTCACACTCCAATGGAACTGAGCTGCCATGCCAGGCGCTAGTCCACCACTGGGAGCAACTTAGGGTTCAGTGTCTTGCCCAAGGACACTTTGACACATAGACGGGTATAGACTACGATTGAACCCTAACCTCTTGATCAGAAGATGACCCCTCTACCATTTGAGCCCCAAATGATGCAAAGAAGTCACCAGGACTCCTAGCCATACAATACCTGGAAGGTCTTAAACAGATTCTGGGAAGGTGAGGGTTGGATGGAATACTGACCTGTGGAAAGGCGTGAGGCACTGGCAGGATGTCTTCTGACACAAGGACGAACGATGTAGCTTGCATAATAACACTGTAGTGTGCTGTAACTTCTTTGAAGATGTGTGCCGATTTGGGATGTAACGATTATTCATTAGGAAGTTGAAAATGGATTCAAAGGTGTTTCGGTTCACATCGATTCTCTGAAATTGAATCACAGTACTTTTTAAAAATAATGTATTCAGAATATCAATTTAGAATTTGAAATTCAGTTGCACTTTTAAAAAGAAAAGGAACTATTATGCAGTTTTGTATAGTTAACTGTTGAGCCAGAATTTAAATGAATAGGCTCCTTCTTCATTTGTACTATTTCTTTATTTATTTCATTCAGGATTTATTTTTAATTAAATTACATTGTTTTGCATAGTTTATCATGAACATTGTACAGTATTTAATTTTTTATTTATTTTTTTTTGAAGAAAAAGAATATTTTTCAGTCATCATTTGTCAAGTAAATCGTATTGTATCTTGAGTTGAATGAATTGTTACATCCCTAGTGCAGATATAATGTTGGGTGTTAATGAAGAATGAATTTTGACCACTTTTTGTGTACCTTGATGTAGGGCTGAGTAATATATTGTGATTCAAGATATATCGAGTTTTCTATTTTGGTGATATAGAAAATGACAATATCGCCTATATTGAGATATATCTAGATTTTTTTAACTTGTTTTTATCCATACAATCACACAGTACCTCATACAGTAAATTAATATAATTAGAGTACAGTCAGTGTCCTTTACAGTGTTTCCAAACTTTCCATATTTCTGAGATATATATCTTTATACCTTATTTTGTATTTAAATTACTCATTTTAGGAGTCTCTACATCTCAGAACAGCATGTAAAGCACAGTTAGATGTATTACTGAGTGCGTCCTCATCCAGACCTTCCCCTAAACAAGCCACACTACAGAACTCACTCACACGTGCTGTCCCTTAGAGGAGAAAAAGCCAAAAGTGGTACATATTGTGCAGCTGCTTGTTGATAAATGTTCCTGTGTAGCATTTTGCATTAGTAAATTTAACCCAGAATTTTTTTTCTGCTAAGACTTCATTGAGTTAACAATATACAGGTTTTTATCGTATATCACCATTTTGAGACAAAATATCGAGATATTCGGTCCATATCGCCCAGCTCTACTTTGATGTTTAAATTACAAGAATCAGAAGCTCTTATCAGGGGCGTACTTTACTGACAGCAGTATAACTACCGGTACCTTGGGTGTGTTTTTGCTATTGTTTGTGACCTGTGGTGTTTTCACACATTCCCTCGGCCTCCTACACTAACTTAATTTCAGTCTGACAACGATCACTCGGAACTGTATGGGAAATGACAAGAACACAAATAACTAAATCCTACACTTTGTGCAAAGTAAACCCCTAAAAACCAATGATTTAAAAACCATTTAATGTTTTTAATGTGACTCAGATTTATCTTTTCATTTGCTAGCTTTGCATTTTTAAATCTCTTTTTATTTAACCGTATCCTACAAATGCTGCATGCAGCATTTGCACAGTATTGAAGATTTTAACGTCCGTTGCCTTTGTAAACATAACATTGTCTTTACAGCTTAATGGAATCAGAACTAATGCACAAACCTCTAGCTCGCTCTGAATCCACCCACACCTTATCCAGACATTTACATTAGATGTTGGACTGATGGGATGAGTTAAGGCTAATGTACTGGCTCTGCTGTCTGTGTTAGTTTGTGAGACTCTGTCCTCTAATATGGAGAGTAGAGTGAAGAGTGCTTTTAGATAAATAAATAATTCCAAATAATGGAAGAAAAGATATGAGGGGCCATTGAATGGCAAGGCAACAGCAACCCTTTCAAAGCAGAGCTATGTTAAACTGTGATTTATTCAGCGTGCTCGGAGAGAAATGTGCATTGATAAAATATTTTATATAACGAAAATATAACGTGTCATGATAGATGAAGAAATGTGACACTGTCAGTGTTTTTCACTTTGAAACCAAACGAATTTATACAGACATTTAAACAAAACAATCAAAGTAATGAAGAAACTAAATAAAGCCTCTTTATAGTTAGAACTGCAATGGGATCCTTAGGATGTGAATTTAAACTTGCAGCTGTACTATTTGGACTATCGTCTTGAGTGTTTACGCCATCCTTATTTAGACCTTCAGCTGTAGCTGTAACCATAGCAACTGAAATTAGTCCCAAACACACCGCCTTTCTGAAATGATCTACAGAAACTTTTTTTTCAAACAGAATAATAAAATGCAAAAACTCAGTGTGAGGAGAACTTCTCATAACTGTACGAAACTGTTCAGTGAATCTCTTTGATGTGTTTGAATAAAATCCTGGAGGCATTATTTATTCATCATGTATGCATGAGCAATACTGTATGTTTTGTATTAGAAAATGCTTCACTTGTGTTGATGAGAGTTTTTATACCTTTTTAATTTTTATTGTGTTTCTAAACTCTGCAGAAAGCTCTATTGAGAGAATAAATTGAGAATTTTGTATATCAAATTATCTTGAATGTCCCTGTATTGTCTTTCTCTTATTTTGAAACCTAAATAATGTAATTAAATAAATCACAGCTAACAAAATATACATCAATGTATGTCATATATTGTGACAGAACTTGTTGTGTTCACACTATGGCTCACTCACTGGAGAGAGCATGTTCTGCTTGTTTTAGAAATGTTACTTCTGTATCACACCTGAGGAGAAACTAGTTACCAGGCATTGATAGGATTCAGTTTGTGTTAAAGCAGGGAGACATCTTAAACATCAGCTATCCAGGAGCTGAGTTAGAGATCAAACTAAGCCCATAATGAAGAAGCAACATGGATTTGATTTATATATACAGTATATTATATATTTATCCCTACACTAAGGTCATCTGAAAATGCTTTACAATATCAGCTCATTCACACTCCAGTGGGACTGAACTGCCATGCAAGGCGCTAGTCGACCACTGGGATCATTGTCTTGCCCAAGGACACTTCGACACAGACAGGGATCGAACCCCCAACCTGTTGATCAGAAGACGACCCCTGTACCACTTGAGCCACAGCCGTATTTGACCAATCCCAGCGTGTTGATAAATTCGGCTGAATTTGATCGTCATGAATATTCCAGGTTCCAGGTTCAGAGGCCCCGCCCACTGAAGTCAAACAAACATTGGCAAGGAAATAAATGTTTCTGAGATGAAAATCAGCATTCTCACAGCTGAGGTGGAAAAAAAAATCAAAAATATGCTTTTTGGTAGTGTGAAAACTGGAATTTAAAGCGCTCATTTAAATGCTTTGTGGAAGAGAATAACTGCTGCAGTGAACAGCATTTCCTTATTGGAATGGACTCGAGCTGATCAATGATCAATAACTGCAAATAATGGTTTAAATGAAATGTTACTCATCCACAACCTAAAAGCGTAAATCCTCGCTATTTGACCAAACGCAGCTTGCGTGAATTTGGTCAAAAGCACATCGTACGCTCTGATCTTTAACGAGCGGTTAATACATGAGTCTCATGTCCCTTACTACAGTCCTTGCTGTACCACTGGTTTGTGTTGACCGGTTTGTCTGTGTGTTTCTTTTTGCAGGCCGCACAGTGATCCCATGATGTCCAAATCCTTGGATGAGCATTTCTCCAGCAGTAAGACCTCCTCTGCTGTCACCTCCTCCACCAATGTGGACACCACCGCTACTTCTAAGGTTAGACTGTTTGTCTCCATTTGTTCTAAGAACCCCAACAACATAGTATTTGGGATTTCTTTTCCCAAACTTGCCTGTTTTCTGGAGTTTTTAGCCCTCTGAAAAGTCACTTTCAGAGTGCTCCTAAAAACAGGCTGGCCTTCATGATTATGCATGAGTGGGTGTAAATACACGCAACTTGAGTCACCGCTTCAGCGTGTGTGTTTATCACAGCAGCAGCAATAAATCATTAACAGTCTTCCTTCCCCTCCTCACCTCTACTGACCACAAGAATAGTCCATTTAAGGAGAAAGTCCCTTATTTTGTTCAGCGCTGCATTGCATTGGGCCACAAACGCATCAGATCATCCTATAAAAGCGATACGAGGCGGTATAACAGCTACTAAGAAGGGAACTGATTGTGACCGCTTGCTTTGCGCTGCAGGGAAGTAAACTCTCAACTATCAGCTGAGTCAGCGGTTTCAGACACTCACATGAGCTGCTACGCCGCTTTCTTGTCCTCCAAATTTTGGAAAATGACCAGATTCTCTCTGCTACAGCTCCGTCTCGTTGCAGAGAAACAAGCTCAGGGCTCCCACGTTATGGTGAGTTTTATTTTAGTTTTTCATGCACTTTATTTTGGTTTTTGAGGCGTATCTTACCTTTTTTCATTTTATTTATTTTTTCGCCACATCGTAAAGGCCGATGCGTGAAAGTATTGTCTGACATTAAACCGGTCCGTGGAGCAAAAAAGGTTTTTGGGCCGCTGGTATAGATGTACCTGCAGTGCCACCTTTCTCTCAGTTTATATTTTCTTACTCCCACACACACCATAAACAAACATCCACAGTGGCATTAAACTTCATTCCACCCATCAACAGGTGCAACACGGCTAAGATTGAACATCTGGCATCGGGGGAGGTGCAGTACTGACATCTCTATGCTGCACTGCTGATTAAAACAAAAATATCCTGTCTCAAAGGATCAATGCGTCATCCATTTACCAAGGCATGGGGCTTTCATCAGATAAATTGCATTTAGAGTCGCCCTCCTTGGTTTCAGACGAGACAGTAATCATAATCATGTCTTTTCTTCAAGTCAAGTGACATAATTCTCTTGCACTCAATCATCACTTGGTTCATATTTACAGATGCTGACCTCATTCCGAGTTCACACCAGGGTTAGGGTCATTTGTAATTGTAATCGCATAATTAATTACAATGATTGCATAATTATAATTTTAATTGTAATTTAAAACATCTGCATTTTGCTGTCGTAATCGTAATAAATTGTAATTGAGTTTAGTTAATTGATTTTGTAATTTTAATTGCCATGAAAAAATTTTATAAAAATTAGTAATGGCTTAGCGCTTTTTTTAAGGAGACTCCAAGCGCGTACACCAGTCACTCACATCACCAACATCCATACAAGGCGATGTGGGTAAAGTGCTTTGCCCAAGGACACAACTTCTATGACTTGGATAGAGCAGGATTCGAACCCCCAACCATTCGGTTACTGGACAACTCACTCTACCACTGAGCCACGGTTGTCCTATTGTGAATTATAATTAAATGCAAACCAGGGGAACCATATTACAGTTCTATGTACAATTCTACACATATGTAGTTAATATTTACTGGTATTAAAATACGTTTCATATCAAGCTTTCCCACATTTTACCATTAAAACAAATTCATTGAGGGGTATACTGACACTAAAAAGGATCAGACGCCCACACCAAAAATATTAAAACCTATATTTTCATTGATTAGAAAGCCTAACGAGGTAACCAATCGATAGAAAAGAAATTAGATGATAGATATTTGTTTTTAGTGTATTTTACAGCTGATTTAGAAACCGTTATCTTAACCGATGTGAACAGAAAGCTAACACAAGGGGAAGGTTACATTTTATGGTGGTATTTATTTCAGACTCAGTAATTGAGAACATAATTGTAATTGACTTTCTGATAATAAAAAATAGGAATTTAATGTAATTGGAAAAAATGCTGGTCACTGTAATCATAATTGAATTGTTTTTGAACATGGATAATTGAAAACGTAATTTTAACTGAAAAATATAATTGACCCCAACCCTGGTTCACACTGCTGGATGGTGAATGCGTGAGTCCAAGAACTTCTTCTATTGCCACAACATGCGTGTACAGCATTGGTACGCATCACCAAATAAGGAGAAGAAAGTGATAATACCACTTATTGTGAATTAGTGTATCCTTAATGGTGAGTAGTTGAACAATTACTTACAGAACACATGGGAGGTGCTTTTTGCCACAAGTCGGATAAAACACTGCTGTGGTTTAATTAATTTACCCTCCCAGATTATACTGGCTTCACTTGGGACTTGGCAGATCAGGCTCTGCATGCTTTTAGGGTTGTCTAATTCTACACCATCCGTATCATAAGAATTGCTGCTTTGACTCCTAAGAAACTCACGTACAAGACAAAGTGCTGTAGGGACCACAAAATTACCCTCCACCTAAAAATAGACCACCACATCACACCCACAAACAGCCCAACACGCACAGGCTGCATGCATGTTACGCACAAGGGACTGAAAAGTGACAGTCGCTCTGTGTGTTTGCAGCAAGCCTGGCCAAGAATTCCCCCTTTAATTATCTTCTGTTTGCTATTGTCAAGCAGAGGAGGATTCCACTTAGTGTACGCCATCACGCTGCAGACACACCTCACTTTTCATTATAGTAATTAATGAGGTGTTAGAGCTTGATTTGGGGGCTTGTGTGAGGAACACAAGCACACGGGTGTGAACAGCAATAACACTCAAACTTCATGGTTTGTTAAGCACGACACCAACACTCAGGCATTTCTTTTAACGTGTGTGTGATGAGAGACTAAATAACACCAGTGTCACATGTTGCATCTCATTTGGGATTTTCTTAAATACTGGTAAATGACTGCAGCTTGTCAGCATATCTGCTTCATTTTCTCCTTATTCTCCCAAAGATTTAGATTTTTCTTTCTTAAGGCTCCAACTTCATAGATAGTTCAGACGTCTTTTAAACTTCACAGATTCACAAGAAGTTTCTTTGCTCAGCAAATCCTCTTTACACCTTTAAGATATCAGCTGTCTTAATTTTTCCTTTGTGGCATAAATTGTTCATCCCTGCTATAAATCTGTAGCTTCACATCTCACAGAAGAAGAGGTTTAAAGATGCTCTATTGATGATCTCATGATCAAATAGGCTGTAAATCTGTAAGGATTCTGATGTTTTCTCTGTGTTTTGCCAACGCTCACTTTTTTTTTTTTTATTGTAGATGAATGTTATCTTGATCAGCATTATTCTGCTCTTCAGTGTACTCTGACTGTCTGAACCCACCAAAGTTGCACAGTAGATTTCTAACTTTTAAGTGTTAAACTTGTGTTCTCTCACTGGTGTCACTCCGAGAAATACGACCTGTGTTTTTAATGGTTGCTGTTCTGGTTCAGGTTCAGTAGCCAGAATTTCGGGTGAATGTTTGTCTGGCAGCCAAACCAATGACCTGGTCTGAGGAAAGGGTCATTTCTGTTATTTGTCACGGGAACAATGTCTGTCGGGAACATTGTGCTCAAAAAATGGCTGCGATCAGAGGAGCACTGAGGCAGAAAAAGAATGGTGCCTGACTAAACGTAAAAGATTAAAAAAAAGTTGGTGAAGGCTTTGTCAGGGTTCATACGAACAAGATTGATCTGAGTAAAAAAAAAAGGCTGCAATAGTATAAAATCTACCAAATAATGACTTTAAATTGATGAAAAGATACTTTTATGGTATGGAATAACAATAGTTATCCAGTTTGCATTTACCAAATGATTTGAAATAGTGAAAACCTCGATGGTGTCATTTTTAGCTTCATCACCAATTGACTTCCGTAAAGGATGACTTTGATGTAATTAACCCTTTACCTTCATGTCCTGTGTTGGTTTTCTGCAGGGTTCCCGGTCCCTTGGGAAGGTGCACAGCTTTGGAAAGCGAGAGCAGTCCATCAAAAGAAATCCTAATGTCCCTGTGGTGGTTCGAGGTTGGCTGTACAAACAGGTGAGGACACTCTAACTGGAATGTATGTTCATGTATATTCAGGGTACTCGCCAGCGCTGTTGAGCGTGGATCCCACAACTTTGTAATTTTGCTCCCCTACGGAGCGATGGCGTCTCCTACGCTCCGATTTTAAGCAACGTAGGGGGGGTTTTGTATTGTTTTGTCCTTTTTTAATCGGTGCCGTAGTAATAATTGTTGCACATTTGGACACAAAAGGAACTCCTAGGCATGCATGGGTTGTTTTAACTTTCTTTTTAATCTGCATGACACAGAAACGCATACATCAGCCTCACCTTCTATTTAATTTGCTTTCCCGTCTTCACCGGACACATTCCAGGACCCCTGCTGCCATTTAGCTGCCCCCGATGCTGCCTGCCTGCATCCTTTGCTTTGTATCTGTAATCACTGTCAATTATAAACAGAGTAGCTTCAACCAGACTTAGCGTAGCATCACATGAAGCTGTTTGTCATGTTTATAACTCACAACGGATCATTCTGCATGCACGGATGTCAATACCATGTGGTTCGGGTTGGGGCTTCCATCCAGTAATACTGCAGATTTCACATAATACTTCATTTATATTTGAAAAGCGCATCTTGGAATCAGTCTTGTGAATAAAATGTTATTTCTTGTCTCTGCAGTGTGTGTGAGTAATTATTAGTAGAGGACCTACACCAAGCATGAGTAACTTTATAACTACATTCATCATCACCCTCACCGATTCAACTAATAACTTTTAGCTTTAAAATAAGGCTGGAACAAAGATAAAAACAACAACAAAAGATTTATAAATTTCATAATTTTCCTCGCCAGTGGTGCTCGCTGACATGCCATGCGATCCCCTTACAGTATGTTGTTAAAAATTCCTGGTGAGAACCCTGATGTCGTAGCTTTCTAAGAAAATGAATTGATAGATTCCACATCAGAAAAGCTTAAAAACCAAATATTTTATTTTCTGTTACTGTTCCAGCAAACACAGAAGGGAAAATAAAGCAGACATTGTTTAGTTTTAACTCGTCTGTAATTCATTTGATTTACAATTTGCTTGCAACACTGGTTTTCTCATAGAGGGTGTATTGTCTGTTGAGATATGAAAGATACATCAATGGATATTGTTAAGGTAGGGAAATGAAATTCCAGTTAGTGTCCAATGTGAAATGAAAAGGAAATATAATCATTGGGAGCAGCCAACAAGAACAAATGACCACTCTCACTCTCATCATTCGGCTCATTTCCACCTTCTTCTAATCTCCGTTGTGCTCTTGTGCCTGCTTGGTCCTCCACCGCATTTTTTTTACATTTCCACTCAGCTTTTCACTCTTCATACACTTCTATTATCGGTTTTCTTTCATCTCTTTCTTTTTTCTTTTGGATTTAATCTTAATCGTCCTAATAAAGTTTTTCGGTTTGCGTTCTTTTCTGTCTCATTATTCATTTAGTCATGCTCTCTCTCTCTTTTTTTTGCTCTGCAGGACAGCTCTGGAATGCGTCTTTGGAAAAGGAAATGGTTCGTCTTGGCCGATTTTTGTCTGTTCTACTACAAAGGTTAGTCTTTCTTTAATGGAGACAGGATCAGAGGGGGTAAAAACGGGCTTTTCAGCCACTTTTTAAACTTCCTTCCTTCTTGGATCACTTGTTTTAAAAATCCTTAATACAAAACTTTAACACCTAGGAAAATGACTCACTAAAGCCTTGGTAAAAACCAAAGCAGCACTTCCCATGGCCAGTTGGAATGAGCATTGTGTAAAATCTGCGTTTTGTTCTGCTGGTGTTTGAGCAGAGGTTTTAAACATTTTGCAGACGTAAAAAAATGACATCACCTTATTTACCTGTCATGGTTGTAATTTTAAAACATTTTCCTCATTGGCCAAGAAACCTTATTATGTTTTTTAAAGAATTGTATTGAGAGATATAGTTACTCTTCAAAGAAAGAATTAGGAAATGATTAAACAAATACATGCAGGGACGATGTAATTAAGTACCGAATCTTATACTCTGGATAAGCCTGTTTATTTCCCCTTTAAGTTATACCTGTCGTGCATTTCCTTGTAGAGGCTTCATGACGTCGCATTTGTGCCTCTGGTGGCTTGTCCTGTTAGTCTATTGTCTCCTATTCTCAGCTCTGCCGCTCACCCCACTAATGCAAATTCTTTTAAAATGTGGCACCATTCAAAATGGATATAAACAGACTTTCCAATGGTATACGATTTATTACCAAAAATATGTTTTACAGTAAAGAAATAATCTACCAAACACAAATGTCCTGTTTTTATAGTTGGGTTTTCATGCAATGTGATGGTCGTTACCCAGCGACAGTATTAAAATTCTATACCCAAGTCTTCTGTATGTGCATACATACAGTTTATTTTTGCTGTCATTCCCATGCACTAATAGTCTAGTAATGTCCGACATCACTGTCACAGGCCAGTTTTTAAACAACCACATGTTCTGTAGGCGAGTCTTTAACAACAAACTGTGTGGTTCAATAACATAAGAATTAGAGATGCAAGTCTTATATAGAATATTTGCATTTAGCATTAGCTAGCCTTAACTTTAGCATTAGCATCAGCCTAGCATTGGCATTTGCCTAGCAATAACATTAGCCTCGCATTGACATTAACCTAGCAATAGCTGAACATTAGCAATTCGGTTGAAAAAGTTGAAAAAAAGTTTAAATGGGTTGAAAACGTTAAAATGAAATGGGTTGAAAACGTTGTTGCTACACTGTGGCTGCCCACTGCTCCTGCTGGAACCGTCACTCAAATAAAGAGTATCTCCCAGTTTAATATCCCTTCATATTTTTCAATTAGGCTTTTAACCAGCCTTAAAGCTGTCTAAGGTCTTTTTTGTGTCTACCTGACTATAGTCCATTAAGCTTTTAACTGATTACACCCATAAAACCTCTAATTTGAGAGTCTTCCTGCAAGGCCTTAGATTTTCACTTTTAAATTATGCCACATTTCGTTTCAGGGTATACCCAAATCTGTTTTTCATGAAATTGTGCCAGAAATGCCTTATAGGGAATATTTGAGTTAAGCCTGAATGAATAATAATGCCTTTTCTTTTTCTGTACTTCAAAAGTGCTGGATGAAACCCAACTGAGCAGTCTTGCAGGAGATTTGTCTAACATTTTTCATGTCCATTTAATAATTTCTTCATATTAAACCTTGCGTGCTTTAAAAAAAAGTATATTGGCTTCCAAAATCAGCTTTATATATTTTTTTTAAATCAGTATCTGCATCGGCCTTTGAAAATTCCATATCGGTCTACCTCTAATTGAGTCGCACAATTTGAACTGGAGCTGAGTACAATGATTGAAAAAATGTATGCCCGCCTTTACAGAAACAAGTTTGGAGGAAGGTTAGAAGTTTCAATCTTGCTTTAAAGCTGACTTGTTGCTGAGGAAGTTTTTTTTTCTTCTTCCTGTGTCTAATAATGTGATTAGTGCATCCCACATGTGGCAGGGCACGCTTTCCACCCCCTGCCAATCTCCATCATTTCCTCCTCGCCCTCCCTGATCTCTAATTATGGACAATTTCCTGGTGCTTTCTTGCCCCAACACAAGAGTAAAATCGATTCTCGATCGGTCGTTTTGTCTTCTTGCTCAGTTCTGTTTCTCCTCTCAACATGAAAACAGTGCGCTCTGTCTCAAGCACCACTTATTACCTTATTCCCTCGTCTTATGTGCAGCTTGACACAAATAGACAAACCTCTTTTTGCTATCTGTCAGCACTGAAGGAACCAAACCCTTATTAGTCAACAAATGATTTGCTTACATCAAAAGGATCTTATGTGACAGTGAATGACAATCTTTTGATTTAGTTTGGACCTGTGAAAAAAAGATTTTAAAATCTTTACAATAACAATAGTCATGATATATAATTGAAAGGGAAAGAATAATTTACATACACCAGTGATGACCCAGTTTGACGTGCACAAAAAAAAAAAAGCATAAAACATTTTCTTTCTCTCCTGAATCAACATGAAAACAAGAGTTTATGGAAATCAAAGTAAAAAAAGGTGAGGTAAAAAAAAAATATCGCAACTTTATAGCACCACACAGGCCTGCAATATTTACTGCAGTGTTTTTTTTTTTTTTAGCTAATCTTAGTGAGTGTGGTTCAGTGACAATGAACTCACATGAAACTACAGTAAAAGGCTGTGATTTATTCTCATGGTAAACAAGGAAATGGAGGTTAAGGACTCTCGCAAAGTAGAAAAAATGATCGAGGGTCATGTCCTATATGTGCTCCTTGATGTCACTGAAGCTGTGTTTTTATCATGGATTGCTGATTGTGGGTAAGGGCGGGCTTAAAATGTGCGATTTTTGGCTCATTTTGAGCAGATTTTTCACTCTTGCGTCTATTTTTGGGATTGCATGTTGTGCATCGTGGAGTATACAGTACATGGTGTAGTATACATGGGGTAATGAGAAGCGATTAACACCTCACGACCAGCTCCTGATGAGGCAAGGCAAGGCAAGGCAAGGCAAATTTATTTATATAGCGCATTTCATACTCAAGGCAACTCAATGTGCTTTACATGATAAAACATTCAATTGTTTAAAATCAATAAGAACATTTAAATCAATAAGAACATTTAAAATCATCAGTAAAATCAATTAAAATCATCAGTAAAATCATCATTACATCAACAACATGACAAAAAATCTCTCTCTCAATCATATGCAGTAGAGAAAAAAAGTGCCTTTAACTTTGATTTAAAAATGTTCACATTGGATGCTGACTTCAGCTCCGCTGGCAGTTTGTTCCACTTCTTTGCAGCATAACAACTAAAATTATATCAGTTTTTTTAGTCTTTCATTTTTTCACATTTTAAAAACAAACTAAACTTGTCCAACAGGTTCCACTGTAGACCTTTTTTTTTTATCTGTGCTTCCTTAATTTACACGATATTATGGCCCAATGATGTAGAGCGATTATAATTTCCTGGCACAACTTAATTGACTCCACAAACATTATCATCGTTTTCAGATCTTCAGTTTCCTATAAAGCATGAATATATAGTGTGGTTTGTTTGTGTAAGTGTAAATACTGCTCGCTGAGCCTTGGTGAGGACCAAAACCTGAGGGCTGAGAGTGGTTTGAAGGCTTTTTCAAACAAACTGATCTGATTCATGTAGAAAACCAACACAGATCAAACAGATCTAAATGAAACCCAGGGGCTTTGTTGGTGTCAGCGCTTATAACGGACGAATTCCTGTGCATCTTTTCCACTCGATTAGATATTTTTCAAAGGTTGCTTCATTGTTAAGAAATACACAGTAGAATGTAACAGCAGGGTTCTGGCTGCTAAGTTGCATTATATTACATCATGAGTAAACGCCTTTTGTACATTTCTTAAATCTTGTGATGGCGAGTCAGTACAAAGCAGACTGTGTTGAAATGTAAACAATTCTCCTTTTTTTTTTAAAGATTTAAGCCACAGCACATTGGAACACTTCTAAACATGGCTGGTATGATTACTGTTCACTCAACAGGATCTTCACCTTAATATCCGCATAAACCCATTCTGCAAGTTCTATCACAATACAATGCAACATGTGTTGGGACGCTTTGTAAACTGTAGGGGTGTCTCGATACATCTTTTTCACTTCCTACTACGATACAGATGTTGGCCGATACAGATGTCTAGCCAATGCGATATAGACAAGGGTCACACATACTTTTATTACAGAATTTGTAGTTCAGAATGTTAGAAAATGCTTGATCAAGTGTTATTATAGATATTGTCAGAGTCAGCAACAGGAAGTATGAGACAATAACCCATTGGTTATTATTAACCAATGGGTTTCATACATTTTAATCTTAAACATAAGAATATTCTACTATTGAATAATGTTTGTAGAAATTAATTAGTAGAGCCTGAAAAATAACCTCAATAAAACTTATAAACTTAATAAAACTATATTTTTAAACATATAGCAGCATATTTTACAATTGAATAAATAAATACATTTAAAAAAAATTAGATGACCTGAAAAAATAAATTGTAAATTTGCCTATACGTGTATATCTGTTTCCTTTTCCTATGTTTGTCATCCCTTCTTTACCAATGAATTTGTCTTTCGTTAAGTTGTCCAAAAAATCTCAGGAATGTAAGTGAGATTGTAACTTGTTTAACTTTGATCACAAACTCACATGAATATGCATTTTATTCTCAGTGCACACAGTGAACGTTTTGCATTGCTGTTGATTTAAAAAGAAAAACTAAAATGAAAAAGCCTTCGCATATTGACGTGAAAAGGAATGTTTTTTTTTTTTAAATTTTATTCCCATGCTGTTTGTGTGTGACTTACCACTGTTTGTCATGGTGCTGTGGGCTCAGTGTGTGACTAACTTGGCATACGAGGCAACAAGATAAAAAGACGCTGTCGCCATCTCGCCCACCTTTTTGGGAATTTCTCCTTCAATGATCCTTGAATTATTTTTAAACTATTACCCATCTAATCCACCGCAGCGCTTTATCACCTCTTAGTCACATGACAACTCATAAAATGGCACTTTTGCATATTTTAGTTTTCATGTGGTATAGCTTTTGTACAAAATCACAAAAACATTTTCTCACACAGACACTGCATGTTGTCATAGTTTGAAATAAAGTCACTTGGCACTTGGTTTTCAAACGGTTAGCCCAGGCTTGCGTAATGGTGCTTGGGGGCCATTACAAATATAGAAAGGCGGCTACACGTATATTTATGTGTGTGTGTCTTCACATGGATTTGAGCATGTGAGCAGGACAAGGCAGATACAGTGGGGGGGTGGAGGGGGGAGGGTGCACCAGTGGACCAGTGCACTGGCTTGGAGCTGCATCAGGGCATATCAGTGTGTTATGATACCAGTGACAGGCACTGAGGGAATTAGTGGGTGATGAGTGATATTTATTCCATTCTGTCTGCTCTCTCTCTCCCTCTCTCTCTCTCTCTCCCTCTCCCCCCTCCCTCTCAGACAGCAGAGAGGAATCAGTCCTTGGCAGTATTCCTTTGCCCAGCTATGTTATTTCACCCGTGGGACCTGAGGATCACATCAGCCGCAAGTATGCCTTTAAGGTATGCCTTTTTATGTCATACACTTTGTTTGGAAGCTCTATTTTTCTTTGGGTTAAGTTTGTAGTCTATACATTATATGAATGTTACCCTTACAATAAGGTCACACATAATCAGACTTATGTGTATAATAAATGAAGCAAAAACCAGGACAACCTTCCTGTTGACCCTCAGTAGTTGTAGGTTCTTCATTGTCTCTTTTTTCTGTGACTTCCTATCGAGGCTAAAACCTACGATGTAAACTTAAAGGTGAAGTTTTGAAACTATTTCCTTTGGTCATTATTGATCTCTTCTCCTTCTCAGCTCAGCTCACCTCAGTGCGTGTGCGGTGTCGTGCAACATGACCACAAACGGTCTCGTGTGTAGAATATTTGAACTCACGCAGCCAGAGATAATGGGCTTTATTCCGAGTGGAGCCACTTAAGATAAAAACGCACACACCTAATTCTATTTAAAGCTCTCAGAGTTTCCATTACTGACGGCTGAGCTCAATAGAAAAACTTTTCTACTGTTTGGACTGAAATGTGTGTCATCAGCGGGGTTGGGGTCAATTATATTTGTAATCGTTTAATTGATAATTAATTACAATTATGGTGTAATTGTAATTTTAAAAAAATTGTAGCTGTCGTAATTGTAATTGAGTTTAGATAATTGACTTTGTAATTGTAATTGTCATGAAAATTCTATAAAAATTGTCAATTATAATTTAACGCAAAACTGGGGAACCATGTTACAGTTCTGTGTACAGGTTTACACATATGTAGTTAATAATTATTAAAATGTATTTCATATCAAGCTTTCCCACATTTTACTATTTAAAAAATAAATAAATAAATAAATGAAATCTAGAGATATGACATAAAAGGCTCAGATTCCCACACCAAAAAATATTAAAACCTATGTTGTTAGTGATTGTTTTTAGTGTATTTTACAACTGATTTAGGACTCAGGCTCAGTAATTGTGATTAATTGTAATTGAAATTTAGTAACTGAGAACATAATTTTAGTTGACTTTCTGAGGATAAAAAATAATTGTAAATTAATTGAAATTGGAAAAAAAAATGCTGGTCACTGTAATTGTAATTGAATATGGGTAATTGAAAATGTAATTGGAACTGAAAAATGTAATTGATCCCAAACCTGATCACCAGCACTTTTTAATCATATGTTACTGTCATTTAATAATAAGTGTTTTAAAGTCAAAGTACAAACAATTCTTAAACTATTTTACTTTACTTTTCATAATAACATGCTTCCTGCTGCTAGAATGATTAATCAAACATGAGCAATCTATGACAGTCATGACTCAGCATGTCAGTGCACAGCACTCAGCACCTGCTGTGGTGACCAAATTACAGCCGATTGTCCGTCAGTGCCTTCATTGAGCTGGATTAGTTCCTCTGGAATGGCATGAGGCAGCTTCTCCATTCCCTGAGGCACCACGGCTACTTATTGAAGATGTGAAGTTAAAGCAAAGGCTTACTGTACTCTGCTGGAGAGAAACACAAGAATGCATCCCACACGAGTTTTTATTAACACACAAGTCATCCCTATGTCCCCATTTTATGCACGTTGACAGAGTTGCTAAAAATTTCCAGGAACAAAAATCCAAACTACTCAAGTCTAGCCAGATTCCCAAAACTAGGAACTCCAGGCACTGGCCTTTGTGACGGTATTTCTACTTAGTGCAGAGTCACAGTGGAATAGAAATAAAAGATTAAGATAGTCTTCATCATTCAGAAATTAACACACAATTTAAAGCTGATGGGAATGATGACATTTTTCATTGTGCTTAATGGTTGAAACCTGTAAAAGTACAAGCTTAAGAATCCGTGTATCATTTGTTTTTCATTATGTAACAAAAACATGATAAATGAAAAAAAACACTCATTATTTGATATTTGGAAATGCCTTGTTTTTCTAATTCAAGCTCTTTTGCTTCGGTACAGAAAACGAACACCTTTATTAATTTTCTCCATTACCGATTTGCCAAAGTACGTTATCCGGTAGAGTACTCTCATCCGACGCTAACGACTATGCTAACGGCAGTTCGGCATGACAAGATCGCTGCTTCTAACTGTGCATCAGAAACGTGTTTAGCTGGTGTTGGGCACAGAACCTCCTCACGGACGTTTCAGAGGATTTAGAGACTCCTAAGTGTTGCAGAGCTAAAGATATCTCGGAATGTGTAACGCTTCACTTCCGGGTCACGTACTTTGGCAAATCAATAATGGAGAAAACGAATACAGGTGTTCGTTTTCCGTTTTTCGTTTTCTGTACCGAAGCAAAAGAGCTTGAATTTTAAAAACAAGGTGTTTTCTGTTTTTTTATTTTGGTTTTGGAAACAAATATCAAATAAGTAGTGTTTTTTTCGTTTTTCACATTTTTGTTACATAATGAAAAACGAATGATACACGGATTCTAAAGTCTATTATTTTGCTCCAAATTAAACATATTTGCCAAAACGATATAGAATTTGGTGTCGCTGTACGCCATATATTTTTCTATAGTAGCAGTTAAATAAAGTATTACACTGGATTGGAAGAATAACATTTATCTTTGGGTGTATGAGTGCATCTATCAAACAATCTTCTAAAATTGTCCAAACAACTTTTCACACTTTTCAGTTTTAAACATTTACTTTTTCTGTTTTCCATTATTTTTTTTATTTCACTGAGAAATCTAAGGAAACAAGTGCTCTACATTCTCTGTTAAAGGGTCACTTATCATTTACGGCATCCAGTCGACAAGTTTTTGTTTGATAAACCAAAGTTTATATCACTGATTAAAATGCTTAATCATTCAGTTATGAGTATTTATACAACATGGGTGTGCGTTACTGTGTTGGAAGATCACTCAGAAGATATGTTTGTTTTACAATGAAAAACTACCAAAGTATATCAATATTATTATTTTTATCGGCACACTGCCCTCAACTCTATTACATGTCTGCAGCAACTGATTAATCCATTTTTTAGTGTTTATTAGTGGCTAAATTTATAGACAATTGATTTAATAGAAGATTTTGTCCACATGGACCGTGTGTGAAAAATAATAAAAAATGACTAGGAAAGATTTATTGATTATTAACTAATATCTATTTCTTAACGTTATGCTTACGTTATCCTTAGGATTTATAGAAACTGTATTATCGACGAGATGGTAAACTAGAACTGACGAGGATTTTTTTTCTAATCCCCATTGATAAATAACCAACACATTTTCACTTATAAAACCATTAAAAGCTGATACATTTTCACTCAATTTACAAGTTAAAAACAAATATATTCTAAATTTTCTCTTTTTAAAAAAAAGATAGAAAAGGTGATTATAATACAATGTATGAAGAAATAACCGTAAAAATAATGCTTTTATTGTACTTTTATTGTATTTTTGGGGTCTACTTTATTCGTACAGATGCTCAGCAGAGAAGATGTCACTGAACTTATTGATCAAAGTCGACCAAAACAAAACGTTTTAGGCCGTGCACCCGACGATACTCTCGGTCTACGTAAAAACATGACCAGTGTGATATTCAGTCAATAGCAGGTGTAGTGTGGAGGTGAGGCACGCACACTCCTGCGTCCACCAACCCTCGTCCATGAACAGAAACTTCTGCTATGAAAGAGAAAGTGTATATACTGTATAGTGTATGGTAACGCGTTCTGCTCTTAACTCGGAAAATCCTTTTGTACTGGTCCTCCCTCGTTGCTGTGCCAGTTACTGTTTTCTTTTTTTCTTCAGCCGATCCCTGTTTGGAAATGTTCAATTAATTTAAATATAATATATATCTTTCTACAGTCCAATCAATAAATTTAATCACTTGACAATCACAGATTATTTTAAAGATATTCAGCGTCCTTTCTCACAACATGGATAAATCAGAGTTTGTTCAGTTTTCAATTACACATTAAACAAAGGCGCCATGCTCGCTTTAGCAAACATAATGAAATGCCATTATCAAAGGATTTTGTAGACAAAGTTTTAGTTCAGGGGCTACATACAGTAAATCCCTACATTTAGCATTTACTGTATGTGTAAACAACATTTCTTAAGGTATAATGCATGATGTTGCAGATATGTGGAACTCAGCCATGTGGTGATTTACCCAAACACTAATACTCGTGTGAAAACCATTTTTGGGCCCATCTGGGATTATTGTGAATACAGCATAGCCTTGAATGCATACACAATAACAAAAACATCAACATTATATATAAACATCACAATACACCTGAAAATAATGGTATCGTATGCTCTGACAGTGCAAGACAGTTATTAAAATGTATTTTGAATTCTGTATTAAACATTGTCATACACAGTAATAGTAGCGTCTTGTTTATAAAATTCAAGAGTGAAATCTGAGCAGATTCTTTCTGATCTATAAGTTGTCATTTACATTGAATAATAATAACAACAACAACAACGTAACAAAATGTTATTTTCTTCAGAAAAAAGCTTGGATTATTCTGGTTCCGTCCACTTGATTATCAAACTGGGTTGAATGTGGCCCTGAATTAAAATAATAATTTTTAATTTAAACAAAATATCCCCATGGGTCAATTTGAAGCTTCGTGTATCAAAATTAGGCCTTAACTTTGACCCAACTGGTGTGGACTCCTTCAGCTAAATACTGGAAAAAAACAGACCTTTTCTGATTGTGCAGTATGAGTTTTTATCCCATTGGAAAAAGTTGTATTTTGCCATAAATGTCCGTCTTTGTCCTGTGACACTCTGTGTATATACATTTCTGACATAATCCTTGTAACTCTTTTACTTAATTTGGATGTTTTCAAAGGTAACAGGCTAATTAACAGTAAACCAAAGAATAATGGACGTAGTTAGTCGTTAAGATGTTTTTCCCTAATTTGATTACGGCGGTAATCTTTGGCTCAACATATCCAAACAAGGCTTGATTAATTTCAGATGACGCTCAGTTCTAACCATGTCTGTAAACAACTTCAGCTCGGCTGTAGTGGGTGGAGGTTTCACCGTACCTGCTAACAGCTGCTAACTGTCCAACACACACCAAGCTAAACCTTCAGTCCTCTCCCCTTCTCTTGTTCCCATTGGCTGGCTGCCTGACTGGGGCTTCCCTCCCTCCCTGTGAAAGTGCCGCCCAGTGCCAGGCACCCTAATAGGTACCTCATACTCTGACTTTGTCAGATACCAAGCTTGTGAATCCTCCTCGTCTGCTGTCAGTGTAAAAATCAGTCTTGTGTATCCCACAGATTGTGGTTGCATGTCCCACAACTCCTTTAATCTTGTTTGCTGATGTGAATGTGCTGTTTTTACCTATTTGTGGTCTTTGTCTTGTTTGATATTCCTTCTGTTCTCTCTTTCCTATCGCAGTCCAAGTTTTCATTTTGGCCTTTATTTATTGTGCCAGTTGTTCATTAACATGTCTCTCCTGCTGCCTCGCTCACATTTCTTAAACCAGCATACATTTATGATGGCAAAGACTCAAGAGCAAGAAACGTAAAGACTTTAGACTTTAGATGTAGGTTTCTTAACTCAATAATCAACCTTTTTCTTCATTTTCTGGAAACATCTGGTAGTTAGGAAAACTTAAATGAGAAAAACTCTACTCCTAACACACTGCACAGTGATTTATCTTATTTACAGTCAGACTTTCTGTTTGCACTAATATAAGGTTAAAAACGTGTACTGTGTTAGTGTGGGAGACATCCCAAAGGTCATGTTAAGTTGAGGTTTTGTTTATTCAGACATTATCTCCTGACATGTTTCTGATGAAGACTAGATTTTTCCTGAAAAACCATGTCTGAATAAATGAAACCTCATCTTAATATACTATTCAAAAAGAAGACATGAAAGTCAAGTGAATCTTCAGCCGATCAGCAGAACTCCTCTGACAAAACTGGCAGTTGACGGTTGAAACATGTCAGGAGATAAAAATGTCCCGAAAAACCTTGTCTGAATAAAAGAAACCTGAACTTAACATACTATTCAAAATGAATCTCGCTGGAACATCTCATTGTAGAGCTTCATGTTTTTGCGCAGTTTTTCGTTGAGCTGGAGTTCAACTCTGGCTTCCCCAGATGTTCTCAGAGACCCACCATGGTTTGATGTTTATCACCCTGCTTCCTTGGTCAGACAGCGAAAATGTCCAAAACCACCGTGACTACAAACACCAAGTTGATCAGTTGCAAATCATTGGCATACCCAGCTATCGCTGCTCAGAGGCTGTGATCCAGTGGTACTGGTCGTAGGCGGTGGTCTGGAGGTGGCAGACAAATGCTTTACACAGTTTAGTCGAATTCACCAGCTTCAGGCTTGACCTCTCCTCACAATGTCTCGCTCTTTTGGAGGACTTTGAAAATAGATTTTTACATACTGTATGTATGAGAACAAATCAATCTCCCCTCGTCCTTCAGTCACTGTGTACTGATCGCTGCAGACTGGTCTCCTTGTGTTTTTCTTGTTAAATAGGTTTTGCTGTGACCTTCCTATCAGAAAACGCAAAAATTGTGACTGCAGGCCCTGAGACGCAAATATGAAATCTGATTGGCTAATGAAACTGCTCAATTTCTAATGATAGTTTAACCCTTGTGCACTTCTTTACATTTATACACTTGGACACCTTGTCTACACAAACGGTCCGTCTCATAAAAGTGCCATAAAAATGCATTCCATATTCCATGAAGTGTATTTTTACTTCCACTGCATCAGATTTTTTTTCAACTACTTCAGACCTATCCATAGATGGAAAATTCTTTATAATTTTCAAACCCTTTTTATGTTTGTATGGACTTTTGAGAATTTCTCATTTTTTCAGTAGGAAAAACGCTAAATATGCGGTATTTGGGCCGAAGTGAAATATTTTTGATGAAAACATTACAGTAATTAATTGATAGCAGAATTCATTTTAATGCATTATTATTTACAATTACAGTTTTAAAGAAAAAAAATTACACATTTTGCAAGATCAGAAATCCAGGCCTTCACTAAAATTTCCCTAAAACTTTATGCAGTGGTCTCTGGTTGGTAGAGGTTATTACACCTAAAACATATGTTCACTTTATTTTGAAAGTAGAGGCTTTGATTTATTCGGTATTATTTGAAAAAGCATTATGATCCGTCATGAATACAGTATATGAAAAATATGTGGTTACAATGGGAGACAATGGGGCAAATTTGGTCACGAGGTTATTACCGTAAGTGTAGGACTTTGGAATTAAGCAAATAAAAAAAATAGTGGCAAAATGTTATACTGTACAATTAGCCTTAAAAATAACCGGAATATTGAAAGACAGACAAATAAAAACACCCAAAATGTGACTTTGGTCACAAAGATGCTAGTGTTAAGGTATATCTGCTCACACTACTAATTCTGAAGGCCCGAGTCGGTATCAATTAGCCACGCAAACACATGGAGGCTGAAATCTGATTGGACAAAAACTCTAACGTTCACATGTACAGTAAGTACTGGGAGCAGTGCAGCCGAGATCAACTCTCCCGAATAAATAGAATAAGTTGCAAATTTAAATCACAACTACAGTTTCATGCAACAAATGCTATGATCTAGGTTGTAACGTTAGATCTGTTATTTTAAATGTTTGCCTGACTCCCACTGATTAGAGGCGAACACACTCATGGGGTTGCTCGTGTTACTTTGCGTGTTTGACAGACGCAATCTTTATTGCGATGGGTTTGTAAAGCCAACACAATGTGTGTTTGCTCGCACTGTCAGGTTTGTGCACCTTTTTACCCATTCAAACTGTTAGTGAATAAGGCCCTTTGTGAAACCCATGAAAAATAACACAATTAAACTTTCATTGGGTTATTTCTCATGGGTTTCTTTCATTTAAAAAACAAACATTATCAGAAGAAGACAAAATGAACTTACTACAATCATTACATGGAAGTCATGCCTGCCTTGAGAAGATGAAAAAACCCATTATCAATCATTGCAGCCCGTTTAAGTTCCACATTGACCAAAGCTCTGCTGGCAGATAAAAGGAAAGTCATCTCAGATCTGTGAAATAAATGCAAAGCTGGTAGACGGACATTTACTTCTCATATTTCACCCAAATCACACCAACGCACTGATCTGGGTGCACTTTGAATATTCACAACTCATTATGTACTGTAGATTTTGTCCATCAACCATGTACCGTACATTCCTCTGTGGCCTGCCTCCCTTTGGAGTTTTTTATCTCGTGTAAATTGATTTTCTTGTTGTGTAAGTTTTAAACCGCGCACCTTATCAGATGCTCTTTGCTGCTCAGGATACTGAGGCTTTTTTTCTTCTATCAGCACATGACTCCATAAATAGTGCATGGTCCGAGAGAGAGAAAGACTGTGTGCGTGTTTGAAAGCAGTCCTCAGGCTTTATTTATTGTGTGTGTGTGCTTTGGTTAGTGTAAGTATCAAGAAGAATGAGCATCATAAACCAGAGCAGTGATTGAGACTGGGAGGAAAAGCACTGGAATAGTGAGAGGTAACAATGGCAACAAAGCAGATAGAAAAGGAGGAGAGAGCAGGCTTGAGGTTTTCTAATAAAGCGCCATTATGCAGCACTGTGTGCACAAAGGAAGGAAGAACACAGGAAAATGTGCCACTAACTCCCACGCCTGTGCCTGGACTGAGTGAGTGGGTGGGTGGGTGTGCCCATCATGCACTCAGTGTTGAATGACCCACTCAGTGGAGACGGTTATTTTAGACTGGTTGCGGTTTGTGTTTCATTGTCAATAAATGTGTTTATGTTGTTATGGAGCTCATTATGAGACATGGAGGTTTGTTATTCCTTCCTCATGGAGGCAGGGTCAGAGGAGGGTCTAATCAGGGTTCCCGCAGATCCTTAAAAAGTCTTAAAAGGCATTCAATTCATGAATCTAAAAACAAGGCCTTAATTGTCATTAAAATGTCTTAAATCAGTGGTTCAAAAGTTTTACATTTTAACACACAAGTAGGATATTTTTATGATTGTAATTAGTCTCACGTTTCATAATAAATGGTAACATTAGTTTTAATTAAAAATGTCTAATTTACCGTAACATTGTGCAATCACGACATTGGAACAACTACAAAACACTGACGTATTTGCAAGACTTTTCAATCCAATTCAATCCACTTTATTTATATAGCACATTTTATAAACAAGAGTTTCCAAAGTGCTGCACGTAAGATCAACAGCATTGAATAAGATACAAGTAAAAACGTTTAAGACATTAAACAAATAAGTGTAATTGTGAAAACAATAAAATTAAATTAAAAACAATAAAAACAAAATAAAAAAGGTCCACACAACTCACATGGTGTTAAAAGCCTGAGAATATAAGTGGGTCTTAAGACACTCCACTGTGGGGGCCGTTCAGACGTGGAGGGGCAGAGCGTTCCACAGCTTAGGGCCGACAGCGGAGAACGCTCTGTGTCCCCTGGTCTCACAGTTCGTCTGAGGAACCACAAGCTGGAACTGGCCCTCAGAACTCAGAGTGCGCGCTGGAGTGTAAATTTGGATTTTTTTTAATTGCTTTTCTTAATGGTTTTTATTTTTTTGATTTTTGTTTCCTAGATTCCTGGCTATTTTTGTAGTTGTGTGTTTTGAATGATTTTGATTATTTTAGTCTGGTTGTTTTTTATGTATTTTACTATAATTTGGTGTAGTTTTGTGTGTTTACTTTGGGGGCCTCCAGTTGCACGTTTGCGCTAGAAATTGGAAACATTTTTACCCTAACCCTGTGTAATTGATGTGACTTTTTACCCCAATTGTGTTTACTGTGGAGTCAGTCTTTAATCTAATTTCAAATGGCAATAAGAAGTCTTAAAAAATCTTGAATTGAATTTGACTGAAGCTGTAGGAACCCTGTCTAATGTTACAGTGATTAAAGGGAAAGAACAGACTACAGTTGTTGCCTACAGTCCATGCCTTTACATTATCTACACGTGTGTGTGTTTATACACTGCACGGCTGTATCTCAGACATCCAAAGCGGTACATAGTCTTCCATTTGTCATCAAGTGGCCTGTCCCATTGCAGCTAATGATAAGGGAATGTGTTTAGTGTTTAGCCATCTGTTTTCTGCTGTGGAACCTTTTTGCCATATTTGGGATGTTTCACTCACTCCCTCTAGTGTCATCATTATAAACATGAGTGGTTGTGTTCAAGATTCCAGACATTTTTCCATCATCTGATGGACAAATGCAGCCCTGGCGCTTTCCTTGTTTTGTGCACATTCAATCGTTTTTCCACCAAACATCCCAGTAGACTTCAGGAAATGGTAAACAGACTGGATTTATATAGTGATTTTATGACCACCAAAGTAGTACCACTGGGCTTTACAATATCAGCTCACTCACCCATTCACATTTACATTTAATACACTAATAAGTCAGAGCTACCTTCAAAGGAACAAGTATAATGTCTCCATTACTACCAAAGCCATGGTCGCCATAGTGAACAATGAGAAAATATGAATGACAGAATACACACGAACAAAGTGTTTAAGCTCTTTGAAATGAATGGCCTACAGTGAACAATGCTTCAGACTTTAGTAAAGTAAAGAGTTAGCCTGAGATAAAGTCATCATGTAACATTATCTAGTTTGGTCTGAAGGTTCAGTGAGTGGCTGTTGACTAAACCGCGGGACTAAAATGCTGATTTATCATATCTAACCTAGATCTGGATTATATGCCGTGATCGTTTTCAGACAGTAGTGCTTGAATTTAGTTTAACAAAGGCATTTTGTATGTGATACAATTCCAAAAAAGACACATTCAAGGATATAAGGCTATAAACCTTTGTTATTAAGAGATTAATTAAACACTGTAAAATAGACTAAACTTTAGCTAAATTATTTTAGAAACCACTGTCGTCGTTATTGATTAACTAGCTATCTGCTACCTCTTTGCTAACCCAAGAAGCTGCACCTTTACCAACTTTAACTTCAGAAATTATTCAGTGTCTCGCAACAGTATTTACACTTTAGTTTGTTACTGAATATCATAATGAACTTGACAGACAAAAGCTAAGTGAGAATGCTGTTTGCTGAACATAATAGAGACTGTAAGCACCTCCCTAGCATCAAGAGGAGCTAGATCAACTCTGCTAAAAAGTTTTGCAGTTAATAAATGGAAATGATTAAGTATAGAATTTACAGAAACAGACAGACATAGCAGGATTGTCCTAAATATTCTAAAGGTTGGGCTACAGGCTTGAGTTAGCATTCTCACAATAAATACATTCTAAACAAATTTTGCTGTCATGCTTGTTCTGTTTTTGGTACGTATACTTTTATTAACATTTCATTAGAGAATCATGGGAGCACATTTCTACCATTGAAGGTAAAGGATGGTGGACCTAGATTTTGTTAATGTGTTATTGTATAAACATGCCTACGATGGTTATTTATTCAGGTTGTTTAGAATGAAAACAAGTGCAAGTGGTTAATACTAGGCACTAGGGAATGGGACAGATACTCATATCACAGTCTCGGGATAGGATAGAGAAGTTCCAACGCAGAACATCCCAGCTCAGTGTATTCTCATAAAATGTGTCATTGTTTGCTCAGATATCTAACTTTAACAAATTAAAGCCAGATATTTAATTATGACAGCTAAAAAATGATTTTCAAATCACAACCCCAAAACCACCCAATCAGTTTAAGTTGTCATTTGTACCCAAACATTCCCGTGTATTTCTTGTCATGCGTCAAAATAATATCACTACGAGGTAATCAGCAATATGAAGTATTTGGTAGAATTAGTCCCCAGATTACAAGCTGTGCAGCAGCATTAGGGTCAGACACATGGGGACGGTAAATAAGTTGTATTTTCCAGTTTTGTCATTAGCCTGAGTCTCTGTGACAAGCTAGTTAGAGGCTGACTGCTCTGCTTTCAGCACGAAGGAGAGAAATCAGACAGTGTGTGTGTGTGTCAGTATTTATAACAAGAGCAGGGATCAGCGTCTGTTTTATTCATGATCGTGTACGTTAAACTGTCTGAGTGGGTGTGATTTTTTTTTTTTTTTTTGTCTTTCCGTCTGATAAGCTGCTTAGGAATCCACACACACACACTCACACACACACACACACACACACACACACACACACACACACACACACACACACACTATCTATTCTGCTTTTATTATTCAGCAACCCAGGAGCTGAAATGATTTAGTGTCTAATTAGATTTCATTTACATTCATCTCTTGTTAAGCGGGCGTTCTAACTTGTCCTCAAGACTAAACTCTTCCAACATTGAAAGGAAGAAAGAAAAGAGTGAAGTTGGACATGTTGGGAGCTGAATGAAGTACAGCTCACTTGACAAGGTCATTTTTTAAAATCAGAGAACCCAGTGTATTTAATTATGAGCTTGCCTGTTCACTTATAATGCTCTGTGACACAAAGGACATCTGCTGTCTTTCACTATAAAGAAGAGTGAGCTGTGACAGGAACATCTGACATCAAAAACAAATCAACGAGTTTGAAGGTTTAAACCTACAGGAATAATCGCTGGTTTTAAGATTGAAGGTACTTTTTTGTTACATTTTAGACCCCAAGAAGAAAAAAAATAGTTTTAATCAACTGTGAGTCATCTAATTGAGGGGCCGGTGGATTGATTCCATGACTGTACCTGTCTGTTGAAGTGTCCTTGAACAAGGCACTTGACCTTTAGCTACTCCCAATAGATGATTAGCTGCTTACATGGCAGCGCTGTCACCGTTGTGATACTGAGTGAAAAAAGCTTGACATACAGTACATGATGTCCGTCAGCTATTGTAGGTGCAGATTATTAATGATTATACATGGGAAGAACTATCAATGACAAATTCAATTTGAGCTGCGACAGGTGGCTTCAGATTTATGGGACCCCGCACAGCAGGGGTCACCAACCTCTCTGAGTGTGAGCTACACATACATTTTCACGGTTTACCTTTAACTAGAGGATGAGATAATGAAGGAATGCTCGCAGTAACTTAAAAACATAGGAATTCTTCACCTATTTCATAAGCCATTAACTAACAACTTTTAACTAATCCTAGAATATGTAACATGTATTATTTGACAAAAATCCACTTTGCGTATTAAAAACAAAACCAAAAACACATTATCACATTATCTAAACATCCAATTTGCAGCATTTTTAAGAAAATCTTATCCACAACACATGGACATTGGTCAGAATGTTTCATTGAAAATAAACTTTTAAGCTCGGCTCTGACAACATCTGTATTTATCTTTGTGCCCGCGGGCACCATGTTGGTGACCCCTGCCGTACAACAATGTTGTGTGCCACGGACCATTATTCTTAAAGACCAAGTTTCCACAGACTGAGCTCTGAAGTAGCAGTTTAAAAATTTTTTTAAAAAAACATAGAACATACATGATAGTAAAATAGATTCTTTCTTTCTTCGCAGCCTGTTACCAAATGGTCCACGGACCGGTAGTTGGGGGGGGCCCTTGCCGTACAGAAGACTTGCTGTTTGCAAGTTGTATAATGACTAAGTAATAAACAAGTAGCGAGAGTAGAATCTGATTCAAATTTGAAATTAAGTTTTACATTAAGCCAATGATTTAGAAGAAAACTTTATTTACAAAAACATTGACAGAGAGGCTAGATGTCCCAGACTCACAGTGTACGTCTGACCTCTGAAGCTTAGTCGCTTCTTCTACAGAACGCCCTGTCATGAGTTTTCTTTCTGCAACATTTGTGCGTGCGTGCGTGCGTGTGTGTGTGTGTGTGTGTCTGTGTCTGTGTGTGTTGTATGTAAGCAGCTTGTTTTTGCTCAGGAAACAAAGCTTGAAACAGCCCAAGACTATGAAATATTTGTAGCCAAACACACATGGATGTTTTGGTCGTTCAGTAATTGCCAACAGAAATTAGAAGTAATGGTTACCAAAAAATGACTCAATAAAAACAATCACTCACAAATAAAATAATTGAACGTGTTTCCTACATTTTTCTCTCATTGGTCTAAAATTGTGGCTGTGCTCATTACTTTGTGTGTTCCTCCCATACGACTTTGTCATCAGCTCTCTGTGTTGGTGGAAGTTGTTGTGTTTTTTCTCTCGTCGACCAGCATGATGTCGCCTTGTCACTCTGACTAAAGCTGCACCTCACCTCACACCTTCTGTCTATCAGCTCCTCCACCTCTGAGCCCCCCCGCCCCTCTGATTATACCTCCCCTCTCTTTCCATAGGCTAACCACACTGGCATGCGCTCATACATTTACAAGAAGAGCTCTGTGATTGGCTCGCAGGCGGAGCACACTGGGATGCGGACGTATTACTTCAGCGCTGACACTCAGGAGGATATGAACACCTGGTTGAAGGCCATGAACCAAGCTGCCGTGATGCAAAACAATCCCAACGCACTCATCAGGTAAGGACTGCACCCTCAGCAGCTGCTGGGACACATCAACACACTCAATTCACACACTAGCCAATTCATAGGGTTTTATATATTAATACATTTCCTTTCATTCCATGTATTTGTTTATTTAACAGGGACATCGTGAAACTGTCAAATGCACAGAATTAGCAAATAGCTAATTAACATCTGCAGTGATATACAAGGTTGAAAAACAGGACAATTCATGGTAAAAGTTGACACAGAATAAAGTCAAATTACAATAGCAAAAACATTTAAAAAAAAAAAAAAACCATTCAAAGCAAATTAATTTAGTACAAAATTTATGTCAAATGGCTGTAAAAGGGATGTAAATGGCTAAAATTGTACGAAATCGTCTGAAACAAAGTCTATTTGACAGATTTCTTGTGGAACACCTGTGAAGACACTTGAACAGTAGTTGAGTTTGCCAGAACTCAGAAGGCATTAACAGTTATTTCCTGCTAAATAAAAGTTAATAAAGTTATGTATTTTCTTAGCTGTAAGAAATCTGGGACATCCAAAAATGAATTGTTTCAAATATTTAGTCTGATCTTGTATCATATGATGCTGGATCATTTGGAGTCTCTGATGTTTGAGTATGTGTACGTTAAGTTAACCCTGTGACCAGTCACTGGTTTAAACTGGTTAGTGCCCTGAGCTGAAATAAATCCTTTGGCACTGTGAAGAGATGCAGCGCTGAACTCTTTTTTAAAATATTTTTTTTACAGTATTTTTATTGAATTTTCTCAGATATTTTAGTACATACAAGAGACAAGAAGCAAAGAAAACAAAACAAACAAACAATAAAAGAGGCTAACAGTCTGTGTCGCTTGCACATTATGTCACAGCGCAAGCATTTAAAAGAAAAATGTGAGCGGTATACACTTCTTACTGTCCAGGAATGCCATCATCTCGGGTAAGGTAGTCCAAGAAAGGTTGTTAGATGTTGGAAAATGTATCAAGACACTGATTTGATCTACTGATGCTAGGCTCGTGGGTATGATAATAGTCCCAACACTAGAACCAGACCACATTAAACCAGGGTGTTGGAATCTGTCTCTATCTCCTCTCTTCAGACCTGCTGACACATTGGAGAAGCTGCTGCAACAGGCCGTGCCACAGACCAACCACGTGAACCACAACACCAAGACTTCAGACCTTGACATCAGCAGACCCATGATCCACGAAGTTCTCCTGGAGCCCATCCAACGTGATGCAGAGGAGCGCTTCAGCTTTCACAAAGACTCTCCCAGCGACATCACACCAGACAAAACAATCAGAACCTCCGCTTTGGAGTTGGACACGCAGACTTCCCTCCCGTCTAATCTGGCACCCCCTGCGTTCCCGCAGCTCGATCACCTATCCGCCTCAGCACCCGTGTCCAGGGTGCCGTCTCGTGCGCCATCGCGAGCCGCTTCCACGTTGCCCTCCGGTGTTTGCACAAGAAATGGACTGGTTTCTACGCCTAGCCCTATCCTGGAGCCCAACGGGATCGCAGCTGGGACGTACCAGCATGTCGCAGAGCCTCCAGCTGTAGAAACAAAGCAGGTGCACAGGAGGGGCGCTATAGAGCAGGTGGAGCAGTGGGTGAAGGTGCAGAAGGCTGAACATAAAGGGTAAGTCACTGTCAATAAAGTCTAAATAAGACCATCAGTGAAATTCAGATACTAATACTGTGTGTGTGCTATTTTCTTGACTTCTAACAAGATTTTTACTCTGCTTGATACGTCTTGAAAATTAATTTTTTAACAACCTTTAAATCTGCAGCAATTCATCATCTGAAGTGCGAGATTTTCACAGAGTTTTAACCCAGATTTTTGTCCTGTAATAATTATTCTTTTCTCTTCTCATTTTGCTGTTATTTAGTAAACTCATTCTCCAGCTTCCGTGCTTGCAGAAAAATACAAATGAAATTTTTTTGAAAAATGACTTGATAAATGGTAAATTACAATTCTTGCAATTATGATGGATTAAAAAAATCCTGTTTATGAATTGATTACATTTTAAAACGTTAGGAAATACAAATACATATAAGAGTGACTGTGCTATAATTTCTGTATACATTTTACAATGAGGCACTTTCACACTTGGGCTTCAGTAGATTGACAAGCACATTGTGGACTAAGATTTAGAGCTGGGCAATATATCGTGATTGAAGATGTATCAAGTTTTTTGACAATATCGCCTATATCGAAATACATATATTTATATTTTTTTACATGTTTTGATTCATACAATCACACAGTACAAATCACATCATACAAGTATTTAATATTATTCATAGAGTTGTCAAACAGTGTCCTTTCTGAGATAAATATTTCATAGCTTATTATGTATTAAAATACTTATTTTAGGAGTCTCTGCTTTTGCTACTTCTCAGAACAGCATGAAAAGCACAGTTAGATGGTTACTAAGTGCACCAGACTATAGAATTCACTCAAACGTGCTGTCTCTTATAGGTGAAAAAGCCAAAAGTAGAACATATTGTGCATCTCTTTGCCTGTCTGGCATTTTTCATCAGCAAATTTAACCCAGAATTGTCCTTCTGACTTAATTTAGTTAAAAATATTGAGATTTATATCGAATATTGACATTTTGAGGAAACATTGAGATATGAGTTTTGGTCCATATTGCCCAGCCCACTTTATTTGTATAGTGCAATTTACAACAAAGTCATCTCAATACGCTTATCAAAATATAAAATTCATAATAACAAAGAAAAAACCCAACAAGATCCACATGAACAAGCATTTAGTGACAGTGGGAAGAAACAACTCCCTTTAACAGGAAGAAATCTCCGTTAGAACCAGGTTCAGAGGTGGCAGCCATCTGCGTCAACTGGTTGGGGTTAGTGGACAGAAGGACCAACAGAACAGGATAGAGAGATAGAACATCAGAGTATCTCAGACTAGTTGAGCCGTGAACCACAGATCAGGAACTGCCATCATCAGCTTCACGACACCTGGAACAGAGCAGAGAGAGAAGGACGAGGAGAAGGCACTGACTGCAGAAAAATATGATACAGTATTATCAAGTCAGCCTGCCTCACTCGCAGTGGTCTAGTCAGCACTTATTATAAAGGTGATGAATCTCTTCCCGTTCATTGGTAAGCTAACAGCGACTCCAAGGTCTGTAAATGCGACCGTTCACAGACGAGCCCATGTTCGCTGTAGTGGTTAGGTTATAATTCAGTCCAGATTAGACGCTCAAACGTTACTATGGATGCGCTAATAACCATTAATTAAATTAATCATCATGTTTGGTTTCTGATGCAATTCCTAAAACATCTGCTTTTTTATTTATTTTTTAATGTTAAACTTCCAATGGGAACTCATTGAGGTATTAAATACAGTATTTAATATAGCTTAAACTCACCATTGTTAGCTCATCTGTGTTTTATTTTGTGGGAAAGGTGTTGATAAAGAAGCTCAGACAGTTCTACTTCCACCAGCTGTTGAGGGCCTGAGGTGTTCTCAGACAAGCTGAGTGATAATATCTCTACAGCGTGTCCCGGTTTGGCCCTGGGGCCAAATGGACATCCTGGAAAAACCTCCCTGAGAGGCCGGAGGGAGCCACTTGTGCTCTTCACTTATCACTAAGGATGAGATATCCTGTGGCTTCTACTCTCTCTCTCTCTCTCTCCTCTGTACAAAGGCCTGGTTTAATCCTCATCCAATCATAATTCTGTTATTCCTTCATTAAAAATGAAGGGAAACAAAGATTTTCGTGACCTTGTCAGAATAAACCAAATTGAACACAACAGCTGTCAGAAAAAGTGGTTTAAGGGTTCGTTTCCACCTCACATTAAAAAAGCAAGGAATGAAGGGAACGTGTTTCCTGCCTCTACTTGTTAACCTTGTGACAGACTGGAGTACAGAGGATGAATAATTCAATTATTTCAATCCACCAAAAAAAAAAAAAGAATCCATCTGGCAGTCTGATTAATTTAAAAAATCTGGTTATAAAAATAGGAAATAGATTTAAACTTCATCAGAGGCCTGTGGAATAACTTTATTCTAACTTTGTTAGAATATTCCTGTTCGTCTTCTTCGTTTTGTAACTGTTCATGTTTTATGCTGATCCTGAAAAAATTAAGATACATTTTTAACTTGGTCTTAAATCTCCCACTACTCAAATGAGTCGTGCCAGTTTTGTAAAAGAAATAAGATTGTTATAGTCATTTATATCATACAATGACCATAAAAGCTCACAACACAGAATGATGAATGCCACTTAATACAAACCCCACAACACGACAGCAGTCTGGTAAAAATCCACGAAGAAGAGTGACGGAAAGGATCAGGCCCGTGAAAGGATCGGCACCGTCACCAACGTCACTTTTCTTTGTGGATTTTATATATGTACCAACTTTGACATTACTGTTCTTCGTGGATTTTTACTGGACTGCTTTTGTGCTGAGTTGTGAGCTATTGTGTTGCGTTGTGGCGTTCGTCATTGTGTGTTGTGTTGTGAGCTTTTACGGCCATTGTAATTTATATGTTCATGCATATCTTTTAAATTTGAGGTCTGAGTTTATTTCTTGTTGTGACGTTTCTACAGCCCTCCTTCAAGGCAGAACACACTTCCTCGCCGCACACCGCCAACCAACCACAAGTTCACCACCATGGATGCTTATCAGACGCTGCCAAAAACCCCTCGCCAGAGCCCCCCTCCAGGCCGATTTGGAGAATACAAGTACGCCCAGGACCGCCTGAGCCATTTTCGCCTTTCACCTGACCAGGGCGGCTCCGGTTCAAGCACTGTGTGGCAGCTGTACGAGTGGCAGCAACGACACAGGTTCCGTCACGGCAGCCCCACGGCGCCGCTTTACACGCCTGCACCAGATTACCCGTTTGGACCCCACCCCCATTCCACTGTGCCTCATTCCTCGTCTGGACACAAATCAGACGGGCCTCCACGCTGCGTGTCAGTGCCGCCTTCACCTGCAGATATCCCTCCACCGGGGCCCCCACCTGGCACCAGCAGAACGCTCACACCCACACGGAGGCCGCACACGCCGTCTGTAAGGGTGACGGTGCGGCCAGGGGGCGACAGGTCAATGTTGGATGTCCCTTTCACCATTTCCCCTCGGAGGACTAAATCCCAGCTGCTCAAGGTAAACACCGCCCTAAGAAGTCTAATTTTGGTTCAAAACTGTTAAACGCTTGCATAGATGTGTCTGGTTTACCTGAAATTGTGTTTGTAGAAATTAAACAGTAATGGTGTAGCAGGAACTAAAAGACCAAGTGAGTAAAAACATTTGGAAAAAGTTTAAAGAAATCCTCACCTATAATAAAATTATGTTTTGAGATAGTTTTAATGCATTGGATAACAGTGAAAGGTAATGTAAGTAACATTAAGAAGCTTGTAGTGTAATTAACTGTTGGTGAGTAAATGAATGACATTATTCAGTAATAAGTCTTACGCTGATATATCAGATTTAAGCTAGGGCTGGGCGATATGGACCAAAACTCATATGATATTTTTTCTCAAAATGCTGATATATGATATTCAATTATATTCAATTCAACTTTATTTATATAGTGCACATTACATCAAAGGTCTTCTCATATGAATCTCGATAATTTCAATTCAAATAAAGTCTTACTCAAAATGCCACATAGGCCCATTTATTAACAAAGTGTGGCTTGTTTAGGGAAAGATCTGGGTTAGAATGCACCCAGAAATCTATCTAACTGTGCTTTTCATGCTGTTCTGAGAAGTAGTGAAAGCAGCGACTCCTAAAACAAGTATTTTGATGCAAAATAAACTAAAGAAATATGTATTTCAATTTCCTATATCGCCAAAAAAAAGAAAACTTGATATATCTCGCATATCGATTTATCGCCCAGCAATAATTTAAGTCCTGCCTTCAGTTTAAAGTTAGCATGTCCTCCAACTTTCATAATAGAGCAGAGAGGTGAAAGCAGAGAACTAGTAGAGAGGACCAGGTGTGTGCAGTTTCATAGTTTATTAAATCAGTATTTTTAATGCAAAGAAAGTAAATGTTTAGTGCACTGAGAAAGATCCTCCAGCTGTTGATCAATGCCTGTCCACATTCATGCTATATTTTTTTTAATTTATATGACATATTCGATGCAATTACATGACTGAAATCTAGCTAGGTGGACATCTCTGCTGCTTTTAAATTCAAAACAAATATCAAGTATAGGATTATTTTATCCAGACACACAGCGAGAGAATAGAACAAAATCTGTTACAGTACCCTGAGGTAACAGTCTTAAAACTGCACAATGAAACATTTTCTAGCCTTATAAATGGAAAAGCAGCTGCAGTTTTATTATTGAGGGAACATTATGCAGATTTCCAATTCTTTCTCTCTCTGACGCTGACACAGAGAGGTGGATGTGTGTGTTTCAGGCTGCTACTATTGAGAGACGCTCCATGCCTCCTTCTGGCTACATCACCCACACTGTCAGTGCACCCAGCCTCCATGGTAAAACGGTACGTTCGCGTGTGGAAATGTAGCTGTAGCTGCTTAAGTATTAGTTGATAATTGTTTATTTCTTTGATAAATATGTGCATTTGAAATGCAGGAAAATCTATTATATTATATTTGATTATTGTGTTAGAGTAATCCATGTGTAAAAGCCATGAAGTGAGGTGGTCGAGGACCCAAAAGCAGAATAATATCCAACTAGGGACAAGAGTTGAAAATTAGCAATAGCTACAGTATAAACTGCATTCACACTATTGTCAAATTTTATAGTCCTTAAAAAGAAAAAAACTCTATTATGTTCTATTGCAGAAGGTAGCAGATGATTCGTGTAAACCTCCATTTAATAATTGGAATTTTTAACCCCTTTAGCACCGAAAAAATATCTGTAATATTACGTGAATATCTGTAAAAGTCACGTTTTTCTGTTAGCTCTGTCTGCTAGCGCATAGCATCTCTTCTTCACTGCAAGATATCTGCATACCAACCGACCACTGGGTTACCAGCGCCCTCTGCTGGTCCAAACAAATATCTGACCTAAATACAGTGAAATTACTTTTTTTTTTTAAGTCCAATTGTTAAGGTACAAAATACATTTTCAGTTGCACTTTTAAAAACAAAAAGAACTATTATGCAGTTTTGCATTGTTTACTATAGAACCAGAATTTAAATTAATAGGCTTCTTCTTCATTTGTATTATTCTTTATTCTTTATTTATTTCATTCAAGATTTATTTTTAGTTAAATTGTATTGTTTTGAATGATGATTCTTTTGACAATGAAAAATAAAAGGAAAACAGTATAGTTTTTTAATCCAAAAAAATAAAGGAATATTTTTCAGTCATCATTTTTCTACAGTCTCATTGTGTAAAATAAAGGAGAGAGTCGTATCGTGAACCCAGTATCGTGAAATGAATTGTATCGGGAGTTTAGTGAATCATTACATCCCTAATGTAAAGTATTTGTATTTCAAACTTCACTTAAAGCTGAGAATTGTAACAAATGCTGACTCGGTCCTTTGTGTAGACATTAACCAGGTTGTAACAGGTGGTTCTGATCATGTACATTATCTTCCTGTGTGCCTGCCTTTGGTTAAACACATACAGTATAATCGTCTCTATGTCAGCCACACATCTGCTAGCTGTTAGAAAACTGTATGATCAATGGGGTGGTGAAGAAGTGAAGCGATTCTGAATGTTCTCTGGTGCGTGTGACAGCCCGAGGAGCTCACTCTGCTCCTCATTCAGCTGCGCCGTCATCAGGCCAAGGTGGCCTCAGCACGCCAACAAACCTTAGCCCAACTCCAGCAGCTGGACACGCCCACAGAGCCCCTCCTCCACAACTGCCTCTTTGCTACCACCACCACCACCACTAGCATCAACAGTCCCCTCCTCAGCACCAGCCCCTCCCCTGAGTCCAAACCAGGACACGTGGGCCCTTGCTGCAGCCAGGTGGGGGTCGCTGCAGCTCGCCTACCTGTTTGAACTTCATCTGAGCGGGGGATGGGGGGGGGATGCCACTAAATTATCATCAGACAACAAAATGTATGAAATTTGAATCCATTTTCTCACAGAAAAGACTTTTTGGCCTTTTGCTCCATGATTTTGCCACTTTCTGGAAAGTGACTCCAAAGAAATGACGCACATTGATTAGTAACAGTTTTATTACATATATTATTAAGTGCATTTATGTGAAGGGTTGCATATGGCATTAAAGAAACGGTAACGTTATAGAATAAGAACCTGATTGAAAAGTAACATTACAGAAAATATTCACATTAATGTTTAGAAGTAAGGGGAACCATGTAGTTATTCATCAAAGGATCGCTTTTCTGTCAGTTTATCAAACAAATTCTTAGGCTTTGTTGAAAAACACACTTTCATAACGTGTCAATGCTGCCAGCTCCATAAATGTGCTGCATTTATAATGAAAAACATTTTTTGCTACTATTTACTGCTGTGAATAAATCCGTTATTGAATCTAATTCTTTTCATGGTCATAGATAAAACAATAATTATATTCCAACTTTTTGGAAAAGAGCGTTTTTGAAGAGTGACAAACCACTTAGTTGTATAAACAAATGAATTATAAAGCCTTGTTTACACCCAGATCAGCTTAAAGGTTAAGGATTCTTACATTTCGTGCATAGTATTAAAACAAAACAAGACAAAATGTTTCACAGTCCAAATATTTAGCCTGAAACGACATTTTAATGTAAAGCCTACAATGAAGTCAGTGTAGTAGTGGCGTCTCTACCCCAAACCCGCTCACCTCTACCATCCGCCTTCTTTTCATGTGACGGTTGGTCAGTTTTCGTCCTCTGTCCACAGCATGTCCTGTTGTCATCCATCCCACGCCTCAGACACCTGTGGATGTGTTAATTATTTGCATTAAATCTCCAATTGTGAGCTTTTGTTTGACAGAGTTCTGCTGCTTCTGGTTTGTGCTCATCGTCTGTGGTTCGCTTTCTCCATCCATGCCTGACGTGTTGTTGTGATGATCACTTAGATACATAATCAGAGGTCGTCATGGTTGGGTTCAATTATAATTGTAATTGCATAATTGATAATGAATTACAAATATGGCATAATTATAGTTATTATTTTTAACAACTGTTGCTGTCATAATTGTAATGAAATTGTAAATAATTGACTTTGTAGTTGTAATTACCATGAAGATTCTATAAAAAGTGTCAATTATAATTTAACGCTAAACTGGGGAACCATGTTACAGTTCTATGTACAGTTCTACACATATGTAGTTAACAATTATTAAAATATGTTTCATATCAAGCTTTCCCACATTTGACCATTTAAAAAAAAATATATAAATCTAGGGGTATACTGACACAAAAAAGGCTCAGACGCTCACACCAAAAATATTAAAACCTTTATTTTCATTGATTAACGAGGTAACCAATAGATGTGTATTTTACAGCTGATTTAGGACCTGTTATCATAAGAGTTGCTAACAGAAAGCTAACACAAGAGGAAAGTTAACTTTCATTAGGTTATTTATTTCAGGCGCAGTAATTGTGATTAATTGTAATTTAAATTAGTAATTGACATCATTGTAATTGACTTTCTGAGGATAAAAAATAATTGTAATTGGAAAAAATACTGGTCACTGTAATCACATTTGAACTGTAATTGAACATGTGTAATTTAAAACGTAATTGTAACTGAAAAATGTAATTCACCTTAACCCTGGTGGTCGTGATCCAGTAGCTTTTGATTTCTATGATGAAATAATCCATATTCACATTATCGTTTTATCTTCCAGGTTGATGACACCTACATGCAGCTGAAGAAGGACCTGGAGTTTCTGGATCTGAAGGTAAGAAAGAAGCAGTGTATGTGTGTGTGTTCATATTAATCCTTTTATGTCCAAACTATCTCCTGTACAAGTGTCTAAAATACTTAAAGCTCAAACTAACTCACTCTGTAACTGCTACTTACTATGAGCTAAATGTTAGGACAAAATGCCATCGAGCTGTTTAGACCAAACTTTCCTAAGCACTCAACAGTGATCTCAGTGAACTTATTAGATTCATCTCCCATCCCAAAAGCAGCAGCCATTATGTGATTGCGGCTCTGTGTTTATGTGGTTTTTAACTCCCAGATCAGAGCTTTAGAGCCCCTGATCCTCGCTGTTCACAGTTTACTACTCCACTGCACTGCTGGGCCTCTCAGGTCCCTAATAAACGTAAGCTCTAAATGTGCGTCCATATCAGTGTCTGTGTTCAGGAGAACTGTGGTGTGTCTGTGCGCGCGTGCACATGCTGTGCATGCTCAGAGCCAGACTCATTGTCTTTGTGTACATGAGTGTATGTGTGTTTAGACTTAAAATGTAGAGCAGGGATGGGCAACTGTGGACACGGAGACCAAATGCAGCCTTGTGTCTAATATTGTACGGCCCCCAAACACAAATCCCCCAAAAAATGTAAATCAAGAAGTTGGTAAGAATATAAAACCCCCCCAAAATACACAAAAAAACATGCATAACAAGAAGAAACGCACATAAAATGACAAAAACACACACATTTCTACAAGAATACACAAAAGAACAAAAAAATACACAAAATTGCTCAACATCGAAAACATAAAATAACAACAAAATGCATAAAATAACTAGAAAACATAAAATAAAATGTCAAAATCCCACATTACTTGAAAAGTACAAAATACACATACACTACTGGTCAAAAGTTTTAGAACACCCTCATTTCTCCAGTTATTTATTGCAGTTCAAGTCGTGCAAGTCCAATGAACAGCTTGAAAAGGTACAAAGGTAAGAACTGAACAGCCAGAGGTTAAAAAAAAAGGTTTGGTTACCCAAAAGTGAAAAATAATTTATATTTCAGAATTATACAAATAGGCCTTTTTCAGGGAACATGAAGTGGGTTAAAAATTCCAAGTCTGTTCTGTAGTAATGAAGGTTGAATCAGCATTGAAAGCTGGTGCTACTCAATCCTACAGGTGTTCCAACTTCTCTTGGTTCCTTCCAACCCTTCTGTCTGCATAAAAGCAGTGTTGGAACACTGTACTTTGATTACTTTGATGAGTGCAATGACACAATAAAGTGAATCATTTTCAGTACAAAACTGGAAAAAGTGTGGTGTTGTAAATCTTTTGATTGGTAGTGTAAGTACACAAAACAACAAAAACAAAACAACAGAAAGATACACAAAATGATAAAAAAAAACAAAAAAAAACACTCAAAATGATAAAAAAATCACTCTAAAAACACAGAGAAAAAATACAAATATACACCACATGGTAAAAAAAAAAAACAATCTAAACCCTTTGTTCTATCTTGTATTAATGCTCAGATTGGCCATTATTCTAAATGCTAATTAAAGTTCTGATAACGTGGCCCTCGGATCAGATCCAGTTACATATTTGTGGCCCCTGCAGTGGTAACAGTTGCTCATCTCTGGTGTAGAGAGGCTCTCCCATTGCTTCCAGTGCTACGTTAACAACTTGAATGGCATTGAATGGCTGCCCTCCTGTTCACCTGTGACCGACCCTGCTTTGCAATCACACCCTCATGCGGAAATGTTGACGGTGCTGTTGAAAAGCGGGCATGGGATGACTCAGCAGTGCATGTGTTGTGGCTGTGGCCCCAGTGGTTGAAAAACCAGCAGCTTCACCATCATCTCTGAAACGCTGCACCTCCTCAACATTGACCCAGGCCCAGACACCACCTGGGTCTTTTTCCTCAACAAAAACCAACAAACCGCTCTCTGCAAACTCAGCAAATATTTCTCATCACCTAACCGTCTTTAACACTATCAAATGTGACCTCAGAAAAGAGGAATAAAAACATCTCGAACTTAGAAACAATAAAGACATTATTCATCATGTACAAACATGGTTTCTTTCATCTTAGCGTGATCCAGTCTGAAACCTTTTTGCCCGTTTTGTATGCTAATGGTCTAGCAGCTAGCCTTGGCTAATGACACTGAGCTTTTATTGTTCTCTGGTCTTCTTGTTTTCACAAATTGTAATGATGGAGATAGATCATTTTACTTCCTGTGAGTAAAGGCTGTGATACTCTGCAATTTTTTCAATCATTGTATTCAGCTCCAGCTCAAACTGTGCGACTCAGGTGCAGAGCCCGAATGTGCGCAGCTCACGATTCATGTCCTCACACTGTACGGACCTATACTCTGATACAATCTGACTGCTCACACTGTACGTTCATACTGGTTTCCGGAAATACAAAGTAAAAATTAGAAGGGAGTTTTTTCTTCCCACTGTCGCTAATTGCTTGTTCATGTGGATCTTGGATCTTGTTGGGTTCTTTCTTCTTTTTATTATGGACTTCATATTTTGTTCAGCGCTTTGAGATACAGTAACTTTGTTGTATTATGCGCTATATAAAATAAAGTTGAGTTGAGAAGAAGAAGAACTCTGAAGCGTCACCATTAAAACAGACGAAGAAGAAAAACCCGGAAGTGGAGAGACACTTGCAAATCTCAGCAAAAAGAGCTTTAAAAAAGAAAAGGTGGCGATGTGATGGACCAGGAGCTGGCTGGACAGTCGGTCCTTTTTACAGCCGTCCTACGGTGTTCATGCATGCGCAGTGTCAGCGTTTACGCTAACCCGGTCCGTGGCACTGCTTCAACTGTGAGATACCCCCACGAGGAGCTCACGACGACCTGCGATTGCTGATCGGGAGCTGGTCGTGAGGTGTTAATCGCTTCTCGTGACCCCACGTATACTATACGATGCACGACACATGACCTAGAAGAGACACGCACGATCCCACAAAATACTCGAAAATAAGCTAAAAATGGGCCAAAAATCGCACAGTGTATGCCTGCCTTAACGTAACATCCATCAGAATTTATAAACATGTGATTGCCTGAACATTTCTCTCACTACCAATAAGCAAATTTATCATCTCAGACCCGTGTTGCATTGTGGGATCAGGTTAAAGGTCACGATAACCAAAATACTGTACGTGCTTAGTAAAGGGTAGACATAACCAGGGTTGGGGTCAATTATACTTGTAATTGATAATTAATTACAATTATGGTGTAATTGTAAATATAATTGTGTTTTAGAAAATCTCTTGCTGTCGTAATTGAATTGTAATTGAGTTTAGATAAATCACTTTGTATTTGTAATTGCCATGAAAATTCTCTAAGAAATTGTCATTTATAATTTAGTGCAAAACTGGGGAACCATGTTACGGTTCTATGCACAGTTCTACACATTCAGTGTGTAGTTAAGTTATTAAAATGTTTCATATCAAGCTTTCTCACATTTTACCATTTAAAAAAAAAAAAATGCAAATCTAGGGGTATACTGACACAGAAAAGGCTCAGATGCCCACATCAAAAATATGAAAAACCTATATTTTCATTGATTAGGAAGCCTAACAGGGTAACCAAGAGACAGGAAATAAATTAGATGATAGATATTTGTTTTTAGTGTATTTTACAGCTGATTTAGGATTCGTTATCATGAGAGATGCTAACAGAAAGCTAACACAAGAGGAAGGTTACGTTTTAACAGATTATTTATTTCAGACTCAGTAACTGTGATTGAACTTTAGTAATTAAAGATACAATTGTAACCGTGGCTCAGGTGGTAGTGGGTCGTCTTCTGATCGAGAGGTTGGGGGTTTGATCCCAGTACCTGACTATGTGTCGAAGTGTCCTTGGGCAAGACACTGAACCCTAAGTTGCTCCCAGTGGTCGACTAGTGCCTTGCATGGCAGTCCTGTCCCACTGGTGTGTGAATGTGAGAGTGATTGGGTGAATGAGCTGATATGTAAAGCGCTTTGAGACTGCTTCAGTGTGGTGATAAAGCGCTATATAAAATCAAGTCCATTTACCATTTAATTGACTTCCTGAGGATGAAAAACAATTGTTATGTAATTGTAACTGAAAAATGTGATTGACCCCAACCCTGGACATAACATGAAAAAAAAACTATGGTTGATTCCAAGCTCTGGAAAGTGAAAGGATGAACTTGTAACACTTTAGGATGCAACTTTATAACAAAAGTGCCTCATTGTTCCTTCAAAATAAAAGCAAATATCAGCCTTTAAACATGAATACAAGAGCTTGCTGGTTTTATTGAGCCTGAAATGGCCTCGTCCCCTTTGATGTTTTTCAGGATCTGGCCCTTTGGTGGGGAACGTATATAATGCAAACGGTTACAAGCATGTGCATTATATTTCACGAGTGCATAAGTGCCGTGTGAGCAGTCTTTAATGGCACAATGTGGGTCGGCTAAGTCGCTATAATTACTGAAAACAGTTCAATAATCACAACCAATATAAATAGTTTAGTTACCGTCACCTTTGACCATGAAGTCCTGCAATGCGTAATTAAAAAGTCCATTCTGCTTTGTGCCTCACTACTACTTTGATGTTGTACAAATGGTATTTAGCACTGTCTTCATTGACCTGCTGGTTTTGTTAATGCCGTCAGTGCATTTCTGCACAATGCAATAATACACTGTAGTTTTGGCTATGCAGGAAAACATTTGTATCTGTTTGATGGGAAATGTTCTACGTGCAGGGCTTCAAAGTCTTCATAGCCATTGTGTTGTTAAAAGCAAGAGCTGATGTTGTGTATCAGAACTCATTCATATTGTCATGTGTTAGCTTTAGCCTGCCTCGGCCTTGTAGTAGCTTGTATCTGGTCTGTGCGCTCTGCATTTTTCGTGTTTTAGTGCTGTTGGCTCATTAAGTCTCTATGATAAAGATTTGGACATGTTTGGTTTGTCATTTCCAGGTAGCTGGAAGTCAAACATTGAAGGACTCGGGCAAACCTGTAAAGGTTGCAGAGAGTGATGTGGATGTAAGTACAAACCTAATGCACCCCCCCCCTAACTACTTGTAACTATGATGTTAAAAGTATAGTATGGTATTAAAAGTTTGTGCACTTTTCAGACAGTTGGCGTTTTATCGCTGTTTTCAGTTTGGGGGAAAATGTCAAAAGCGTGTTGCAGAAAAGTCAAATTTGCATGTTTTTTTTAATCATTTGTACTTGTAGGAATAGATTATATTTAAATGCATTATATTTAAATACATGATATTTAAATACATTATGCATCACATTAAGTGTTTTAAAAGGTATTCAAATAATAATAATAATGTGTTTTTATAGTTTTTTTAATTATAAAGTAAATCCATAAGCAGGTAAAGCCTGTTACTTTAGTTTCCCTGCAGCAACAGTGACCTCTGTGGCCACATGCACTAACTAGATAAAGATGTTTTTTTTATACCAATTCAGAAAAAAAGTCTACACGTTTAGTCTTTAAAAAAAAGTATGTAAACACCATAAATCTTTATCGGTTAAAATGTTATTGAAATTTAAGAAATATCAAGATTTATGTTGAAACATACAATATTGTTTTTTTTTTTTTATTAATATAGCTTTATTTTAAAGCATTTTTTGCAGTACAAAAATAGTTCTAAGAGTTGCCTCTCCAGTATGTCTTTAACACAAACTCTACACATTTCAGAACTCACTCACATGTGCTGTCCCTTATGAGAGAAACAAACTGAAATTCCTGATTAAAACATGTTGAAAATGTGCATAAAATGTTGTATATCTCGATTTATTGCCCTAGTGGCAACTAAAAATAGTTTGATGAGTCAGATGTTTAAACTCACTAATGTTACTAATTCATTACAACAAGAACAACAACAGCAAGAACAACAGGAACAACAACAGGAACAGGAAAAGGAACAACGAAGAACATAGAAGAACATAGAACATAGAAGAACATAGAACATTGAAGAACATAGAACATAGAAGAACATAGAACATAGAAGAACATTAAACATAGAACATTGAAGAAAATAGAACATATAAACATTGCACAACTTAATCACTTTACCATTCTCACTACAGTAGATGAAGACTATGGTTACAATGAAGTTTTCAATTATCCATGTTTAATTACAATTAAAATACAGTGACCAGCATTTTTTCCAATTGCAATAATTATTTTTAATCTCAAAGTCAATTACAATTACTAAAGTTCAATAAAAATTCATCACAATTATTGAGCCTGAAATAAATAACTTAATAAAAATGAACCTTCCTCTTGTGTTAGCTTTCTGTTAGCAACTCTTATGATAACAGGTCCTAAATCAGCTGTAAAATACACGAAAAACAAATATCTATCATCTAATTTATTTCCTATCTATTGGTTACCTTGTTAGACTTCCTGATCAATGAAAATATAGGTTTTAATATTTTTGGTGTGGACGTCTGAGCCTTTTTTGTGATTTAAATAATTTTTTAAATGGTAAAATGTGGGAAAGCTTGATATGAAACATTTTAATAACTGTTAACTACATATGTGTAGAACTGTACATAGAACTGTAACATGGTTTCCCAGTTTTGTGTTAAATTATAATTGACAAATTTTTAGGGGTGTCCTTATCAGATATTGGTCCAATATTAGCCTGAAAACGAATATCGATTCAAATTTAGATTTTTTTTTTTTCCAATTCATTTTTTATTTATTTTATTCAATTGTAGAATACTTTAGATATTATGTTGTGTAACCAATTGGTTAATAATAAATCTCATACCTACTGTTGCTGCCTAATGTTGAGTGACATCACTTGATCAAGTCTTTTCTAACATTCCACACTACAAAATAAGTAATCATTATTTATTAAAGAAAAGAGCGGGAGAAAAAAAAAGTTTGTCATGATTCATGCTGATATCGGATCAATATCGGGACATCCCTACAATTTTTATAGAATTTTCAATTATAATTCACCCCAACCCTAGTGGCAACTGCTTGTTGCCAGTTTTAACTAATTTTAGGAATGGGTTTGTAGAGCGTAGCATATTCAATAATTCTATTTATGTACCACTTCAAAAATAAAAATGTACCTGTACATTTCAACACAGAGAACTAAATAATTGCAGCACTCTGGGAAATAGAAAATACTGTTGTTTGTTGGTTTTTGGTTCCTATTCACACGTACTGACAAGAACCTTTAGCTTTAAGCACATAACTGATGCTAATGAAGGCAAAACACTTAGATAACCATGGATACGATATAAAAAAAAACAAAACAAAAAAACATTGTTTCTTTTTCAGTCGTGGCTTTAAACAAATTAAACAATTTTGTCTGCAATGAATATTTGATTAGATTGAACTACAACAGCCCCACAGAGACAACGTGGGAATGAATCATTTATTGGAGTGAAATATGAGCGAGAGTGGAGTGTGTTTTGCCTAATGCTTTGTTTATGTTGTGCTGTCGTGGCTCAGCGTCATCGTAGAATGGCTGCGTGGTTGAGTCAACGCTGGACGTTAGCGTGCTCCGGCATTAATTAACAGTACTATGTTTGTTTCTGACACAATCATAGAAAATGTCAGTTATGTTGTTTATTGTTTCCACCTGCAGCCTAAATAAATGACACTGAGCATGAGCAGGATAACAGAGAACCTTCACAGACACTTTAACTGTAGCTTTTATGCATTTCACTTTTAGATCATCACAATAAAACACCAGTAAAATCATTGTACTGCATTATGTTTATAGGCACCATTAAAAACTCAAAATATGAGCTCTGACATAATATCATAAATAGACGGCTGCACAGATGCTCTACCAAGTTTATTTATTCTGTACATATTTAATCACTGTCACGAGAGTATTCTAGCACAATTAATGTTCACTATACAGACTCTTTGATCCTTTATTTGTAAACATACATGCATTAAATATATCATAGGCCGAATGTTTCAGCACACCTGGATTTTTACTGTCATGTACGAATGTTTGTTCAAAATGAGTCTGCAGATGTCCCAATATTTATTGTATCAACCGCTTCAAAGTGAAGGAAACATTTTTAATAAACTTAGTATTATACTGTATGGTTAAAAATGAATGGTTGGACAAAATCTTAAAGTCAAAGAGTGTTTCTGGTGTCATTAAGCCTCTTCACATGTGTGTCCTCCTGCAGGTGAAACTCAGTCGACTATGTGAGCAAGACAAGATCCTCAAGGATCTGGAGGTGAAGATCAGCTCCTTGAAGGACGACAAGGTCTGATTTGGCTGTAAATCAACTATTAATGCCAGTATTTCACATGGTCAGGTGCTGGTTAATGATCATTAGCCCACTTAATTTGCTAAGATCAAGATGACCTGAAAGTTCACTAGACGTCTGAGTCGGAAACTTGATTTAAGTGTCTGATTATCAGATTATTTGAAAAACTGTTTATTTGTCCTCAAAAGTGAAAATATAAAACGTTTAATTTGTCTATTTTGATTAATATGCCTTGAAAAAGCATGAATCTCTAGTCAGTCATTAATATGGACCAACAATGTTTCTGGGAACTACTCGGCTCAATCTAGCTTCTTCTTTGTAAAGCTATAATGGTCTTTATGACTTTGACAACAGGGGCCACAAAACTGTGATTTGGGGTCACTTCCTGCATTTTTATTGTTGTTTTTAGTCATTTTGTGCGATTTTGTTGAAAGTTTGTGCCTTTGGAGCTATTCTGTAATGTGTTGTAATGCAATGTCTTTGTTGTGTACAGTAGTCCCTCGTTTATCGCTGGGGTTACGTTCTAAAAATAACCTGCAATAGGCGAAATCTGCGAAGTCGTCAGCTTTTTACAATTATTTCTCAAACAGGAATGAACATTTCTCTCTCGTTTAAACACTCAAAGTTCAAACCTTCGTAGATTTTAAAACATTAACCTGTTTTCAAACATACAACACTTCAGAGTCACACTGCTAGTGATCAGACTTTGATACCGAACGCATTCAGAGTCTTTGTTGACGATGACGTCACGGACCCTGGTCTGTTCACCCATTCAACCATGGAGTAGAAGCTGTGTGTGACCACCTGGAGCTGTATGACACGGTCTTTATAACCAGGACCGGACTAGGAAGGATTAGGAGTGGAGGAGAGTCAGCGAGGAGGTGGTAGTAGCAGGTAAAAGTTCTGTCTGTACCACTGAGCTAGGATAGCATTAGCTGCTAATCACACCGGCTTTTTTCATTGGTGGTTTATGTTTATGAGAGGAGAAAAGGGAGCAGAACTCCTCGCTTCATCAGTCAGTGAAACTCACTGAGTTGGATGTGTCGCTGGTGGGTGAACGCAGCATTAGCCAATCAGGACGCAGAACACAATGCACGTTCATACGCTGTAAAAAAAATCAACAAAACACAGAGGCCGCGAAAGGTGAAACCGGATATAGTGATGGACTACTGTACTTTGTTTATTTTGCTGTCGATTTGTATGTTTTAGGAGTTATTTTGTGTATTATGTCAGGCTTTACGTATATTCCTTCCAACTTCTTGAAATACAATTTTTGGGGATTTGTTTTGGGGGCCGGGCCATTAGATGTCTTTGTCTGGTTTAAAGTGAGTGAAAGTCAGGCCCCTGTCACAGAAGGATCAGATTAGCTGTAGAGCCTTGCTGCCTTCTGGTGGTATTGTTAAGTGATTGTAATCTGTGTTTAAGTCTCACCTCCCACACAGGGAGGAACGTTTACTGAGTTGACTTCCTTTCTTATCTCAGGACAAGCTGGAGCATGTACTCGATGTGTCCCACCAGCAGATGGAGCAGTACCAGGAGCAGCCGGCCCACGTCCACAAGATAGTGTACCAGCAGAGGCTGCTGCAGGAGGACCTGGTGACCATCAGGGCCCAGATATCACGCCTCTCCACGGTAGTCCTCACACAGTACAGCAGCACTCGTACAGTGTTGTGTTGGTGTGGAATAAATGTTGAAGCCTGAGCGTTTCTGCACCAATGCTTTTTTTTAAATTTTTTTAAATTTTAATTCTTATCTTTAACACAATTTAACAGATAAAATAATAAAGTAAATAGATGCTTGTGATCTTTACAAGTCCCTTTTCTTAAAACAAAACTCATAGTAAAATAAAAAACAGTTAAATTAAATTAAATAAACCTGGAAAAACAGAGAATATTTCTTTGAAATTAAATCACCCTCTTTTAAATGCAGGTTTCAAAAGTAATATAATGACATCAAACAAAAGAAAAAGAAAGGTGTACATAATTTTATATATCAACATATATACCCACATACAACAGTTGAAAATTAAATGTATCATAATTATACTCAACACAATTACAAATGAAACTTAGATGGACTTCCAGCAATTCCTTAGACAACCTGAGCATCTTTTTTCTGCTTATTTTCCACTAAAACCTTTTATCTTCATACTCAAAAGTTCAAAGACATATGTTCTTCCCTCATCACAATAACTACATACAAAAGAACAAGGAGAGTCTGCTGAAGGGATGGGGGTGCACCAATACTTAACTTCCTCCCCAATGAGGAGAATCTGCTTGAGTTGCAGCGCTGTCAACAATAAGCACAAAAAAAATGTCAAATAGTACATTTGAATTATAAACTGTACACAACAATATCATCAAACTAGAAAAACAAGCATCTATTACGTACTTATTCACAAGATATACATGCAAAATTCAAGAATTCTAACCTGAGGACTTCAAGGTGTTCCTAATGTTGTGGCAGGTCTGAATATATATAAATATTGTACGTGTGTGTGTGATGTAGGAGATGGCTCAGGCCTGGGACGAGTACAACCGTTTGGAGACGTTAGTGGAACAGTTGAGGTCTGCACTACAGGCACAAATGAACTCCAGCACCACCTTACAGGTGAGACATGGTACTGCAGCTCTGCATGGGTTTATCTGTTAATATTCCTGTTTATATGTTGGTCTATGCAGAAACCGGTACATTGAATTATTCCTATCGTTGTGTTGTATGAAGGCGACCTGAGTGACTGGTCGATCAGTGAATGGATTAACGACCTATAGCTGAGAGTGAGTGTCATGCTTTTTGTTGATCATTGCTGCAGCAGGATAAGACTGAGATGAAGCGGGAGCTGTGGAGGATTGAGGATGTCCTGGCTGGACTGAGCGCTAGCAAAGCCAACTACAAGATTACCATTGATTCAGTCCAGAACCCAGGTGAGAGGACAGAGACCATTCCCTCTCACAGAGATTCATTGTGAAAACGTGTTGGTCCAGTGAGATTGATAGAATGGTGATCAAGCCAATCACAGCCAATCATTTGACGTAGGTAAACAAAGAGTTAACAGCGATGAGTAAAGTGAAAAAAAAAAATAGATAAACCGGTGGCCAAAAATGGTCCAAAAGTGGCAAAAACGAGGCAAGAAAATAGGGAAAAGTTACTAAAATGGACAAAAAATGGTCGAGTGGCAAAAAAAATATTTACAAAAAAGAGTAAACAGGTGGTATGTAATGGCTAAAGGTAGCTTAAATTAACAAAATGTGGCAAACAATAGTGAAAAAGTCCAAAAACGTGGAACAAAATGAGGCAAATTGGAGAGGAAAAAGGAAAAAAGTGTTATTTATTGGGCCAAAGGTAGCTTATTTGGATGAAAAGTGGCAAAAAGTGGAAAAAAACTGAATGAAATTGGATTAAAGTGTCAAAAGAATTTGCAAAAATTGGGACAAAGGGATATTCATTGGCAAAAGGAAGTAGGCATCTGAATAAACAAAAAAGTGTCTTTTAGAAAAGGGGCAAAAATGGGACAAAGGAAGTTGTAAAATGGCCAAAGAAATAAGTAAAAAAAAAAAAAGGGTTAAACGTCCCCCCTTTAAGGTTTTCTGGGGGAGTTATAAATAAAATTAAGACATAAAGAGGCACAAGTTGAGCATCACTGACTTAATAACAGCTTTATCATGGTTTTGGTAAATTAATTTAATAAACTAAATTGGGAGTTGACGGTTGTCCTACCTTTAGAACACCCTCACTTTTAAAATCGCTGCTCCACCCCTGCAGCAGAGACTGACCTGTGGTCATTTCTGCATCCAAGGTGAAGCATTGCTGTGTGGATTTAGACTCTGACCGTTTCATTTTAAACATGAAATCTTGATTAGTTTGTGTGTTCTTGTCCAAGCAGAGAGGATATTAGTGCCTTCTGTATCAGACACAGCAGTGCCTTCACACAGCGCTGAGCTGCAGCCTCCACCTCGCAGCTCCATCATGTCCCATACGTTGCCTCCAAGCGCCGTGCCAAAGTGGGTGAGTGTTGCTCTTTAACAGACGCGATTGTAAGAAATACTTCTACGTCAACACGAGCAGTTAGCAATGTAGCAGCGATGCCACAATGCACAGCCCTCACTGTCTGCTCCTGTACAGGCAGAGGACAGTGCCCCGCCCAGGCCACCCCTTCCCCACCTGTACGACTATGAGGAGAACCCCCCAGTGGTTCCTCCTCTGCCTAGAGAGGCTTCAGTCATCCGCCACACGTCTGTGCGTGGCCTCAAACGCCAATCAGACGAGAGAAAGAGAGACAGAGAGAGCGGGCAGTATGTTGTCAACGGTGACTCTAAAGTATGTGCTCATTATGTACTCTAGCTTCTGTTTCTAAACTGTAATTGTTCATGGATTATTAGAAATGTTTTCGTTGTTGTTTGGTATATTTTTAGCGTAATTTTGTATTTTTTGTCATTTTGTGTGGTATCAAAGTCATTTTATCTATTTTTGTTGTTGGTTTGCATGTTTTTGTTATTGTTTTGTGTTTGAAAAATAATAATTTTGTGTATTTTTGTGTTGTTTGATGTATTTTTGGAACCATCTTGTCCAAAAATACACAAAATATGTGTATTTTTCTGTCATTTTGTGCATTTCTGGTGTCATTTTGTGCTTTTTATTAGCATTTTGTGTTTTATTAATGCTAATAAAGTTTTTGTATTTTTGTTGTATTTTTCTGTCGCTTTGTGTATTTAGGGATTTGTATCGTGTATTTATTTGTTGTACTTTTGTGTATTTTGTGCATTGATTATTATATTGTGTTTTTGTTGTTACTTGGTGTTTTTTGTTGACATTATGTGCATTTTTCTGTCGTTTTTTCTGCTTATGTGTGTATTATGTTGGGTTGCAATATGTTATAAAATAAACCTCACTCTATGGAACGGCAAACATTTTCAAGTAAGTCACATCTTATGAAGGACAGAAACATGTACAATAAGTATACATCATAGTTTATAATGTTGCAAAATGTAAATTCTGAATTTAGGTTGAAAATGTAGAAAATAAAAATGATCTCCATAAAGTTTGACCTGGTTCTAACTGTTTCCAGACGGACATAAAGTCATACCTGAGTGAACCGGAGCTGCCAGCAGTGAGCCACCCCAGCACAGACCACCAGTACTTTCAAAGTAAAGTTACCACATTTTATTTTGAAATCCTTAGTTTTATTAGAAATCTGAATGCTTTTTTTTTTTTTTGGCTGCAAACGTTTTTACACTGAATACAATATATTTGTTGAAGGAAAAGTGAAGATTGTTCTTCTTTTACTTTATGCTCATTGTAGATTTGTATCTTCTGCTGTGTTTCAGTTGCACGTTGATTGTTTATTAATTGTGGAAACAAAAGAAAACCTTTAAAATCTCATCATTTCACCCTCTGTTTGTCAGACTCCTCGAGTCGCCCGAACACGTCCAGCCAAATATGCTCGTTCGTCACCATGAGGCGAGGCCCAGGGAGCTCCGCAGCCAAGGTGAGGAAAAAACAAAAAGAGGAGCTGGTCGTCAGTCAGAGCTGTTACTCACACATTTACACACATTTTCAATCTGAGCCATAGTTTCACTATAAACAGCAATGAAAACAGAATCTATCTTGGATTTTTACTGTCAAATATTTCAATCTAATTTTAAAATGATAAGTTGTTGATTGGTTCCATCAGTTCTGACATGTTTTCTCTAAATCTCATAATGAAGCATAAATGTGACTGACAGTTGAACAGTGATTAAACTCAAGCTTTAGGATCCTTTTGAAGATTTATTGAAATGTGCTCAACAGATGATTGACCTCATTCATTATTAAACTGGTACAGATTGTTTGCATTTCCAGCAAAGTTAATATTACCAACTTGAATAATATATCTCATCCTTTGAGCGACGAGTGTTGTTCTGTCTCTAAGACAGGATCAGGTGCTGCTAACTAGCTAACCTCACCTCTACATTCTGTGTTTTGTGTTACTACAGAAACCTGTACAATGCGATTCAAAACGGCTTTATTAGCAGCATGAGAAACAAGTTTACATTGATGAAAAGTTCATAGACAAACACATCCCAGACTGAGTGCTAGACTGGAAAGATGATATATATAGAGCAAAATTTACACTTAAGTTATGTGTTATACAAGGGGTAAAGGTTATGTACAGAGTTTTCCATTGGCGGTATCTGCTCTACACGGCTCTGCACTCCTCACTTTTGGGATCTGATACTGTTTTTCTGGAGCGTTTCCATTGAACGCGTACCAACCTGACACGCCAGACTCCACAGATTGCACTTTTTTGCTGCCATGCCAGCAAAAATCAATGGTGGCCAAATGTTTCCTCTCTGTGTGCAAGTTGATGATTCTCAGACCCAATCAGTGTCTGCTTTCAGCCTACGTCACATTTTCAGACCAGGGCTGTTTTGGAACCTCAACAAAGGAGGTATTTAAAAAAAGCTGCACCAGGTACAACGGAGTAGGTACTTTTTCCCACAAAAAGAGAGTAGAGCCAATACCGTCAGTGGAAACACACCAATTAATCCATAAACACACACACATATGTGTCTGGTTATACAAGTACATACATATATACATACATGTACACACTTACATATGTCTATGTACATGTGTAAGGTTTTCTCTACCTTCTTCCTGATTCTTTTAATTGAACATCTTCAGAGACAGATTACAAGAATAAAACTATTTGAATGAGGTTTATTCATGTCCACACGCAGACGTCTGTGTTCCTCCCTGTCTCTGTACGTCTCTGTGTGTGTGTTTATGTATCTTTATGACTGGACCCTCCTGGGTGTCACAAACATGATCATATATCACATGCAGACCAACTCTGCTCAACTCCCTTTGTGACCTTGGGGTCATGAAAACAGTTGTTTAAACCAAACATGTAGAGTTTCAGGGCCTATCAGACACACATTAACAAATACAGAAATAATCATTTTACATGCATGCACATGCTATTTTTATACTGTATACATACATGTAAGGCAATGCATGGCTAATTTAATTGTATAACACATTTCATACACAAGGCAATGTGCTTTACATGATTAAACAGCTTTAAATTCAATAAGAACATTTAAAATCAGCAACCAAAACATTAAATCTCTCTCTCAATCATACACAGTAGAGAAAAAAGTGTCTTTAACTTTGATTTAAAAATGTTCACATGTGATGCTGACTTCAGCTCTGCTGCAGTTTGTTTCACTTCTTTGCAGCATAACAACTAAAAGCAGCATCACCATGTTTACTGTGAGCTCTGGGCTCCACTATCTGACCTGTGTTCATAGATCTGAGAGACCTGCTGGGTTCATACCTGACTAACATCTCACTGATGTAGTTTCTTACTCTTTCTGTGTCTTTCTAGGAAAGACCCAAAAGTGCCTTGGAGTTCCTGTCGTCCCCCACCGAGGGGCTGCACCCCCCCAGCAGCCAACCCAGGGGCCGAATGACGGCGGAGGAGCAGCTGGAGCGGATGAAGCGCTACCAGAGAGCTCTGGTCCGAGAGCGAAAGAGGAACCTGAGCCAGGGCGAGCGCTCCTGCAGCGGGGGGTCCACTCAGCGCTCCCACTCCTCCTCCAGGGTCCCCTCGTGCTCCTCTGACCCCCCCTCCTCCTCCTCCGTACGTCACTGCAGCAGCAGACACAGAGAGCAGCAGTGCTGTTGTGGCTCCCTGCAGCCCCCAGCCTCCTAATAATAACCCAGTGAAGCTCTAACGTGTGTGTAACCTAACGGTACTAACATGCTAACATGCTAACAGCAGGACTGACTGCTAGCTTTGGTTCAAGCTTTAAAGGACGATAGAGAGGGAATGAGCTCAGGGGAAGCTGGGATTGTTCTAACCTACGACCAGGTGACTTCCTCCTGGCTGATTAGTCCAGGCTTTAGAAGACCCTCACACTGCCCCCCCCCCCACTTTGGTGGGACCTCACTGACACAACTCTGAATGTAAACCCATTGAGACGAGCCAGGGAAGTGGAAAGCACCGCCATGCTTTCCTTTCTCTGTGCTGTTCACCACATTAGAGAGAAGAGCTCATTTATGAACATTGACATATGGTGTATTTGTACACTTTTATTTATTTACTGAGTGATATTTTCACTATATAGCTGTAAAGCTCTATTTTGTAGTAATTGAGAATATAGAGAGCATTTAGTGGCGTGCAAAGGGAGGGTGAAATGGAGAGAATCAGTTTTCAGGAATGGAGGAAAAGAGAGCCGCACATGATCCCTGCTTTCCTTTCTTCAAATCAAATCCAAGTGCCTTGTTTGCTTTATGATCTTCTTTGCCTTTTGTCCCAACGTCATCTCTCCAAACATCACTCAGTCTAATATCTGAAGGAATACTTTGACATTTGACACTCAGTGGTAGAAGCTAGCTGTGCACTATGGTGTCAGGCAGTGATGCTACGCTAACAGCACTAACAAGCTTGGGTGGAATCAAGAGTTAACAGAGTTTGAAATGTCTAAGTCTTCCGTTGTAATAATAACAACGCATTTACTAACGCACTGTTTAATGCTTCAACATGGTTCACTAGAACAGAGGAAGCAAAAGAGAAAAACAGCTAAATGAATCTAGTTTTCAGATTTCACGAGGACACTGTCGTGTCTCAGCCCAGCTTTGTTTGGCTTTTTCACCTTTTGACGTTGAATTGTTTACCTACTAATAGGTAGCAGGTTAGTTTGACCTCACTGATGAGGTGTAGTTACCATAGAAAAAAGTTTCTAGGGCTGGGTGATAAGCAACAAAAATCATATTATATCGTATCATGTTTTTTTCCTGAACAAATTTTTCACCAGAAAGTCAATTTGGGGTTAAAGTAAGGCTGTACAATTATTCACATTTTAATTGTGATTATGATTTTGGCCTCCATGATTAAAATAACCTGATCGTAGGCGATTTTCACGTTTAAAATGCGGCATCTGATTGATATAAAACTGGAATTTTGGGGGTTGACACGCCCTCATGAGTTGATTGACATAAGTACGTAATTAATTAATTGATTAATTAATTGATTGATTGATAGATTGATTGATTAATCCAGCAGACACTCAAGCCAGAAATGTTGACAGGCTGGTGTTTCTTGCCCCGACTGACTGACTGACTGACTGTTGATTTTTGCGACAGTGCTGCGGCGCTTGTGGACACTAGGGGCGCTAGGGGCGCTAGACCTGTAACTGTCACGTCAAGCGGGGCGCTTGACGTGACAGTTACAGGTCTAGCGCCCCTAGTGGCCAAAAGTTTCACAGTGTGCCTTTAAGCCTAATTTTCTTAACTTTTCTTTATACGCTCTGTAATTGTTTTCAAGGAAAACAGTGTATTTATATAGTTAGGCCAGTGTCCGTTTTGGTAAAATCTTGGGTAAATTTTAGTATTTATCAATATTCTTATTTAAAGCTTTTCTTTTACACTCTAAACTGTTCACATATTGTTTGTGAAAACGTAGTTAAATAAAAATGCAAACGTTTACCCTTAAATGATAAATAATCGTGATTAAAATATTGATCCAGGTAATCATGATAATCATTTTGGCCATAATCGTGCAGCCCTAGGTCAAAGTCACGACTGCAAAATGAAGCTCTGAGAAAGCTGGGTACACACACAAAGACAATCGATCCTACCCGACCAAAGACCAAGTTATCTTATGTTTTATAAGATTATCCTGTGGTCTGAGGCGTGTTAAGTGTTAATTTGTTCTAATAAATGGCTCTGAGATAGACAATCGTAAATATTAAACATTTTAATACTTACTACCAAAACTTCTGATGTGTGTGAGGAAAGCCAACGACTCCCGACTCATGACCTCGTGATTTGTGACGTTGAACGAACTGTAACCAGTCAAGAAGCGAACTGACCGAGGAACACATAATGCTGGTTTCCAGGCAACAGCAGTTCCGATTTCCAAGTTTAACCGAGTTCAGCAGCCGCACGTTGAAATATCTCAAACGTGGCTAACCGCTATAATATTAGCTTTTCCCCGACTTTACCAAGTAGGAGCTCCGACTTCAGATGGCGTTCCAAGCCACTTTTCAAAGTAGGAGGTCGGAAAATCCTGAATTCCGAGTTGCTTGGAATGAAGCATTAGATTGCGCCGTTAGATCTTGTTTGATCATGCTAGAGTTCCATATTGGAGGTAAAGAATTGTTGTGCGTGTGGACATTATCTGAACAAACACACAGTCCGATCAAAACTGTTCTACGCCTGATTTTATATCTTCACGTGTGGATTCTGTAGAATATAATAACTCTTCAGATTTACAGAATGCCTATGTGTGTGCCCTGCTTTAGGGAGTGTGAGGTAGAGCAGACAGAAGTAGCAAAAACAATGACCTAAAAATTTTATTTCCATGTAAAATACGCTTTAAAATAAAAATTCAAGTTTAACTAAACCCCAAAACCTTTTTTTCTGCTAAATGCAAATGTGTTTGTGTATGAAGTAGTGCTGTTTATTGATTCTGGTCCAACTCTCAACATTTTTGTCAAAGTATTTACATTTGGCTTTTTTAGTTGTAAAATGTCAGAGTAACTGCCCTCTATGGGTTGAAACCAGGCTATTACAATTGATTTTTGCTATTGGCTGAGAACAAGATCATGTGACATTTTGGGACCATCTTGTGTCACAAACATGCACTATTAGCCCCGCCCCTTTTATAGAAACTAGCACTTGTGGGCTCTACAATGTGTTGGATTGAGAGAAGAGTGAATAGAGACGTATATTGAGTAATGAGTAGCTAGTTAGCGTAGCATAGATTGTTCATTGGTGATTTTATAGTATAAACTAGGCGTGTCTTAACTGCTCCAGAAGCCCCGCCCATGATCAAGGCATGTTTTTGAATTTCCCTCCTAGTGGCAGATCAGGAGAAAGCAGGGGTTTAGTTACTCTTTAAGTTAATATTAACGACATTAGTTTTTTCTACGTCACGTATAGGAAAATAATTTTGATATATCACCCAGCCCTAATATGTTCTCGTATTTAGAGACCTTTATTGACTGTATTTCCAATAACCCCCCCATGCAACAGCAAGCAATAATATTAACAATAATATCCCACTTTCTCATAATAATCCAGAGAATATTTTGATTCCACGATATAAAATCATTAAATCACAATTTACATCCTTTTTCAGAGGAGCTCCTCCATGTTTAGATTATAGCACATATCTAGTTTTGGTGATTTGATGAAGATAAAGTCTAAAAAGTTGTCTCCGTTTAAAGTGAAAACTAGTTTTCTAAGTGGCCTATGTCGTGCTGTCTTATACATCCTATATGTACAGCAGTGCAGGTTTGAAACGCAATAAAGAACAAAATAAAACAATAAGCAAAACTTGTCTTAAGGACGAGGATCATGTGGACTGTAGAAAAAAAACCCAATGGCAATATTTAGAAGGCTTAGTATTCATTATGTTTAATAGTTGTTTATGCGTCTTTAAAATTGCAGTGAAACTGAAATTCAAGGCAGATGTGTTGAAGTTATGCACATTTTGGTTTTTGATCGTCCTCCAATCATCATCTAGCGTTCATCTTAGCTCATTGACTAGTGAAAGTGTAACAGATAGAAAAGGAGGAACGTTATAGAGTAAATCCATTTACTGCCACAAAACTCTGTGTTTGAGAAGTGATGCACAACTCTTTCCCTTTTCTTTTCTATCATGTGAAAGTTTGCACTCGACAATAAAGAGTCTCTTGCTTCTGAACTTCCTCTCGGCTGATGAGTTTTTCCTAATCTGACGGGGTTTGGTGTTTTGTGTGTTGTGTGTGTGTGTCTGCATGGTTTTTCTCCCTTTTGTCTCTTTCCTTGTTCAACTGATTCTACGGCATGATGGGAAGTGTTATCTCAGCATGTGAACACATCACAGGACAGACTGAGCTGCAGGAGTGGAAGGATGCATGCATGGCTTTGATGATTACTTTACAAGTACCTCGCTACACACACACACACACACACACACACACACACAGCGTTCCAAAGATATAAAGGATTTTACAGATTTGAAAATTATACCAAACATCACCTCTTTCAAATTTAAAGATTTCCAACATTTGGTAATTTTCTTGTCGCTGTCGTCTAAATACAGTATTATCTACAGCAGTGGTTCTCAAATCGTTTAGGCCCAAGTTCAACCTTTCTTTTATTTCTGAGTCCAAGAACCCCCTTTTTCTTATTTCTGACGACAATATTTTGCTTAGAAAACTGTTTAAAAACAACTATAGAGCCTGATGATGGAATTATTATACATCAATTTTATATAGAGCTTTTCTGGGGACTCAAAGCCACTTTACAATGAAGGGAGCAGTGTTGGGGTTTGGTGCTTTGCTCAAGGGCACCTCGGCAGTGCTTAAGAGGTGTCCTCCATTGTTTGGTCCGCAACAGGACTTGAACCGGCGACCTTCCGGTTCCCAACCCATGTCCCTAACACACATTTTAAAGAATCGCATTTTGTAAACAAGTGGAAAGAAACAGTATTTATTTCAGTGGTTCACAACCTTTTTCGATATCAAGAATTTCTGACGACCCCCAAAGACATTTTTTTTCAAGAATTAGACCCCATATAAGGTCCCAATCCCAAGGTTGAAAAACACTGATTTAGTGTCTCCTGCATAGATTTATTTGTATAGTTTTTATCCGTTCCAGTCATGTCACATCTGGTCTGGGCCCAAGACTGACACTTTATTGTTAATTATCCACTTTTTCTCTCAAGTACCCCTTGTAGTGCCATCACGTGCCCTTAGTGGTACACGTACCCCCATTTGAGAAACACTGGTGTACAGTGAGATCCTATTGTTAAATTGTGAGGTTTAAACTGTTTTTGTTACAGTGTAATGAAAAATCCAATTTCAAGTTTTGGTTATTGTCACTCAGAAGTCTTGTTAAACTTAAACTTAACACCAATATTTTTCTCCACTGCACTGGAAACAACTTTATGTTCCCTCAATGTAAATAAAAAATTCAGAGCACAATAACAAATACAAAGTTACAAAAAACCTATTGTAAAGCATGGTGGAGGGTTAATCAAGCTGTAAGGCTGCCTAAACAACCAATTAATGAATGAAGCAAACTAAACACACAAAGTAAAAAATCCAAGAAACTGGATGAAGATGATTATGATACAAGAACATTTCTGAGAAAAATATAAATGTAAAAATGTGTATTAACAAAATTGGACATTGATGTAATGTAGCCTTGATGCCAAGAGCAATTAAACTGAGTAAAAATAGTACTTTGGGTAATCTGATATTATTTTAAATAACTAACTTTAATATTAATACTAAGAATTAAATGTTTTTGTAAATAAGTAAACCTGTTGATCACAGGTTACAATTTTTATTTATTCACATAAATCGAGTTATGTATATTATTTATTTATTATTACCATCACTTCAATTGAAATACAAAATAGGTTGAATATTAAATATGTCTGGTCTGAAATGTGATCCCTTTAACTGACTAGTTTTCAATGCCTCGGCTGAATTTTTAAACACAAATTTCATAAACAATAATATACCATTCAAAATTAAATAAGTGCGATCTGTCATTCAACACACATGGAAATGCTCATCTTTAATTTATACAGGACACATTATTAAATTGGATTACATATTAATTTACTAATACTTTGATCTGAACCCTTGATTTTAAATTGAGTTTATTTTACTAAGCCATTTTCTACTTCTGACAATCTAGTTATTTTAGTTTATGCTTAACTAATATTGTATAAGAAACTGGTAAGAAATGTTTAGGCTCATCCAATTATTTCACATAGGTTTCCTATTAAAATAATGACTCATTGTGTGACTCCGCCCCTTTCTGTTCACAGGTGTTTAACTGGCAGGAGGAGCGACCTGTCGCTGAGGGTCAGTGTGACGACAGGTGGGATCAAAGCAAGGAAACCACGAGGAACCAATCAGACGATAGGATGGTGAAAACAACCATACAGGTGCGGGAGATGGACATCGAGCCTCTGGATTACGACTTGGACATCAGTCGAGAGGTAAACGTCACCTATGAATACAACCAGAATATATATTGTATATATATACTGTATGTGTGTGTGTGTGTGTACTGGACCAGTTACTCAGCATTAGGGCCGGCCAGGCAACCCAGGCGGCCGCAAACAAAATTAATTTAAAAAGGTATCATTAATGTTAAACAAAGCTTTTATAATCACTCTACATGTTTTATCTTCATTAAATATTAATATTAAGTTCAAATGTGTAAAGTTAGATGTTAGTGTTCGTTTAAGATTGTCTGCTCTTTATTTGCTGCTTACAAGCACTCTCATGCCCTTATTTATGCTATTTTAATGAATTTTCTTTGATTTATTTCACCTCCCTCATTGCATTGCCTTTTTGCACATACTAGTTCTTGTTCGATTCTATATAAATCTATTGTGTTCTTTGGTTTTAAGATTTTTCTTACTGGCTAGTAAAACCAAAAAGGAAAGTAAAAATGTGTTTTGGATTTTATTTTAACTTTTGATTGCACTTTGCTTTTGGATTTTGCACCATTTGTTGTTGTTGTTGTTCTAATTTATGAAATTGGTTGTATTTTTATTTATTTATTTGGGGGGGCTATGGTCACCGAAAGACCTAAAGCCTGCTCAGCATCCTTCCTTTAACGGGCCATTTTCATGGATTGGTCTTTAAAACATGAAGAAATAAAAACATTCCAAATGAATGATGTTAAAGTGTTTTTGATTTTTCCTTTATCACCAAGTTTAATCCAATTACAAAGACTTGGGCGGGATTTCATTTTCCAAAGCCAGGATCAATGATCTGTTCAACATTTCATACGAGTCATAGAGTGGGTGAGGCAGAGCAGGGTGGAGCTTATTGAACCAATCAGGATAGATTAAATAGTGATGTCACCAGCATTAGATGCTTTAACTATCCACCTCCATCCCACAGCTGTCCAAACCAAGGAAGGTTCCTATCCCAGAGCGCTACGTAGAGTCAGACCCTGAGGAGCCTCTCAGCCCAGAGGAGGAGGAGGAACGCTGCCGTCGCACCGAGCGCATCAAGAACCTTCTGGCAAAATCCAGGTGGGTCACGTTATCAGGTGTATCTATTAGGGCTGGGATGATGGAAAAGGTTTACAATACGATAGACGATAATGGGCTCACGTTATAGATATTAAGGATATTAAATGAATTGCATGTTGGAAAAATAACCATGCTTTTATTTGACTTTAACGCTTACTCTGGGTTTGACCTTTTAACGCAATAGGAATATTTAAAAAAATTGTAGAAATAAATTTGTATGGGTCGCCGATTGTAAAGTTGCACATACTAAAATAAACAGCAACTTTTTTGCAACATTTAGCAGCAAATCATGTTTAAAAAGCGTGAAATTTTTTTCTGTTACTTTTAACCAGATTTGCAGCAATATTTTAGACATTTGTAATATTGTTTTCTTGTAAAAATATAATGTCAATGTTAAATCTAAATGTTAAACATTAAATGTAAATCTTCAATTTTGGTACTTCTAGTGAATTGTGAATGGCATTTGCATATTAGCTAAATATTTAGTTTCACCCTTAACATTTAGTTTTAACATTTAAGTTAACATTTTGTATTTAAATTTGTAGTATTTGTTATTAGGGCCCCCTCCAGGATGTAGCTAAGTAGTATGTGTTATTAGGGCCCCCTCCAGTTGTAGGCTAAGTAGTATGTGTTATTAGGGCCCCCTCCAGGATGTAGGCTAAGTAGTATGTGTTATTAGGGGCCCCTCCAGGACGTAAAAGGCTAAGTAGTATGTGTTATTAGGGGCCCCTTCAGGATGTATAAGCTAAGTAGTATGTGTTATTAGGGCCCCCTCGAGGACGTAGGCTAAGTAGTATGTGTTATTAGGGCCCCCTCCAGTATCTATTGGCTAAATAGTGTTATTAGGGCCCCCTCCAGGATGTAGGTTAAGTAGTATGTGTTTTTAGGGCCCCCTGGTGGACGTAGGCTAAATAGTGTGTTATTAAAGTCCCCTCCAGTACGTATAGGCTAAATAGTGTTATTAGGGCCCCCTCCAGGACGTATAGGCTAAATAGTGTGTTATTAGGGCCCCCTCCAGGACGTATAGGCTAAATAGTGTGTTATTAGGGTCCCCTCCAGGACGTATAAGCTAAGTGTGCTAGAAGCTGTCATTTGTCTCCTCAGCTATCAGAACATCCATCCGTCTGCACCGCTGGACTTCTGTGAGCTGGACTCAGCTCTGCAGCAGCAGGAGAGAATCATGAGTGTTTCCCACGCACTCGCCTCAGAGGCCTCACAAAAAAGCAAACAGGTGGCAGGTGAGCATTAGCATTAGCATTAGCCATCAAACACTCCATCACAATCAATCGATCCCTGATGACTTTAACATCTTAGTGATTCAGATCAAACTGATCAATTCATACATCATTATATTAATGTTGTTGATCAAACAAACTGATAAAATAACTGATCCACAATCTTATCATTACTTAACACTTTTTAATGTGTTTTTATTTTTAATAATCATAACTGACCTTCTGACAGCCTCCCTCTATGGGGTATTAGCTCATTTTCCTCACAATTGGCTAATTCTTTCTTTCATTTGCGACAGAAATTCATGTAAAAAAGCATGTTCTATAATCAAAATAATTTATAAAATGTGTACACATGAAAATTAAATCTAAATGTAAATGTTCAATGTAAATCTAAATGTAAAATGTATATCTAAGTGTTACATCTAAATTTAAAGGTTAAATCTAAATTTAAAGGTTAAATCTAAATCAAAATATAAATCTAAACGTTAAATGTAAATCTAAATGTTAAAGTCAGTCACTAAGTGTGAAGTTAAATGTTTAGAAATCATGCAAAGCAAGTCAGCGCCTGTCAATCATGAAGCCCCGCCCACACCACCGACTGCGGCTCAGTGAATGAGGACTTTGTATCATTTCTAAACATTTAGCGTCACACTTAGTGACCGATTTAACAATTAGATTTAGATTTAACATTTACATTTAGATTTATTTTTTACGTTTATACATTTTTAACAATATTACAGAACATGCTGTTTTACATGAATGTGTCTCAAATGAAAGAAAATTGAGCTAAATGTTCAAAATATGTCGGCTATAAAACAGTGACTGAATGCTTTAGATATTTCACATGTAATCTGCACTGATTTAATCTAATCTCATGTTTAGATTATGATCATTTGGTTAAACATAGAAAACAACTTTGAATGAACACAGTCCTTTAGTTTACACTGTCTGTCCTCACAAATGAGGTCAAATCCATCCCATAATATGCAGCAGTGTTTAAACAGACTTTAGGTTAAAGTGCTGCATCTGATGTGCTGCTGTGCCCTGTGTAGGGACTGACAGGTTGCAGATGTGGTGAGCCTTTGTGTTCCAGGTACAGCAGCTGACCAGTTCTCCTGTGTCGTACAAACACAGTGGGATTATTGTGTGTGTGTGTGTGTGTGTGTGTGTGTGTGTGTGTGTGTGTGAGTGTGTTGTGGGTCAGGATGATGCACAGATGAAATACATTAACATGTTTTATTGTTGTGTTTAATCTGTGTACAGTTCTGCTGAGTGTGGGTTAAAGTGGCAGCGTTCACAAACACTTCTGTGGCTCTTTAATATCAACTTCTGATTTATAATATCATTATTATGACTAAACTAATCTTATTTAAGTTGAAATTATGCATTATGTGTTCAGGGTTGGGGTCAATTACATTTTTCAGTTACAATTACATTTTCAATTATCCATGTTCAAATACAATTCCATTATGATTACAGTGACCAGCATCTTTTCCAATTACAATTAAATTACAATTATTTTTTTCTATCCTCAGGAAGTCAATTACAATTACTTTTTCAAATACAATGTGTTAGCTTCCTGTTAGCATCTCTTATGATAACAGGTCCTCAATCAGCTGTAAAATACACTAAAAACAATGATCTATTATCTAATTTATTTCCTATCTATTGGTTACCTTGTTAGGGTTCATAATCAATGAAAAAATAGGTTTTAATATTTTATATCCCTTGATTTAAAATGTTTTAAATGGTAAAATGTGGGAAAGCGTGATATGAAACATATTTTAATAATTATTAACTACATATGTGTAGGAGAACTGTACATAGAACTGTAACATTGTTTCCCCAGTTTTGCGTTTAAATTAGAATCGACAATTTTGATAGAATTTTTATGCCAATTACAATTACAAAGTCAATTATCTAAGCTTAATTACAATTTAATTACGATTATGACAGCAACATAATTTTTATTATAATTTTTACAATTATTTATCAATTACAATTATAATTGACTCCAACCCTGATTATGTTTGCAGATGTGGTAAACAATACGGGATTAGATTGATTTCAATTACATTAATATATTTGTCAATTTAATTCATTATGACAACTTTCTCAATCATTTTATGAACTTTTTTTTAAAGGTATATTTAAAATGTATATATATATATATAAAACGAGAACAGGCTTTTTTAATTTAATTTTTTTAGAAAAAAAAATAACATATATGAGAAGCTTTGAACTTGTGTGAAAAGAGTTTTTTTTTTTTGCCTTTTAGAACCAAAAAGTGTCAGTTCTGATCCAGGAAGTCATAATTATTCAAAGTGCGATTAGTTTATCTTCTTATGACGTAATCCTGTGAATATTGATGATTCACTGATCAGTCAAGCCTGGATTAGTTCAGTTTAAGGTGTTTTACAGGAAAACTCTCCTTAATTTGATGAGTTCAAAGGTGTTTGAGAAAGTTTTAAAGCTTTAAATCCAGAAAGTCAGAGTTTGTCTTTGTGAAACAGCTCCACGTTGGTTTATTCTTCTTCTTCTTCTGGTCTTTAGTTTTAGCTGCTGCTTGTGTTTTTCTCTTTTTACAAATAATGTTACGAACAATATAATAGTGCCATCAAGACTAGTTTATGTATTTTTATAAACTGTGAGATTTTGGTAAGTCCAGTTAACTTACATCTTTTTTCAACCTGTACATTTTATTTTGAAAATTCATCCATGTTTTGTGTCTTTAAATTAATCACATTGTGTTTGTGTATATTTTAAGTAGGGGAGATTGGGGTAAGATGAGCTATTTTTCATATTTAAAATCAATGCAATCATAGTTTATCTGCATATATTTCAGGATGTTGTGCATCTCTTCAAACAAACAGAATGAGTGTAAACTGTAACATGAAAATATAGTTTTAACCTTTATTAGTCCCAACAGATAAAATGGTGCACTTTTATGCTAGGTTTATTACCTCAGTTGTAGCTCATATTTACCACAATGGATGTATAAAACTAATTTAAAATGATCTGTTTTAATCCAAACACAATTCTTATGAAAGTTATGATTAAATTGACTTTCAAGAATGAAAAATCCTTCTTTTTTGGAAATAAATGTCAAACCACTTTACCCATGTGGTTCTTACCTTCACAGACTTCATGAAATAATGTTTTTCTCCTAAATATGTGGTCACATGATCAATGTTTTATTTTTTTTATTGTTTCCAAGCAACAAAGGGTTGCTAAACTTACCCCACTCTCCCCTAATGGTTTCATTTTCATTTTTCCAAGTCTACAGAAACAAGTGCTGTCTTCTAAAAGTTTGATTCTTGTGTTAAAGTTTGTTGTAACGTCTCTTCCAGCCAGAGCATCCTTAAAGCGCTGAGTCAGCAGAATGAACAAGAGCAGGTGGAACCAACCAGAAGGCCCAGAGATGTTTTCATGGACATCTAACATCAACCATATGTGTGTTAAAACCACTGTCACATTCTGTCTCTGCTGCACTCATTTATAACACATTTATAACTCATTTATAACTCATGTGAGCTTTGCTTTAGCAGCAGATCCAACGCTCCACGCTTTGCTTTTTGGGAAAGTGAAAGAAAAACTGATTGTAGCAGAAATTTTTTTTAAATCATGTTTTAATTATAGCGTTGGATGTTGTTTTACTAATGCATCATTTACACACACACACACGCACACACACACACACACACACACACACACACACTCGCCAATCTGATCACGTTTTATACTGACGGAGCCCCAGGACATGAACAAAGTGAAGATTTTAGGAAAATAAATATATAAAAAACTGAAAATGTCTTCATGGTGTTTTCCTTTCATGTTCCACTGATTTTTCTTTTAATTTTTTTGTTGTCATTTTAGACATTGATCTTCTCAGGCTGATAAAACACAAATTCATCCCTGGCATTTTTATGTCCAGACGAGTCTACAACATTATCAGTGACACCATGTCAAAGCTGTTATTAAGTCAGTGATTCTCAACATGTGGCTCTTTATGTCTTAATTTTAATTATTGCCCCAGAAAATCTTAAAAGGGAGAAACTTTTTAACCACTTATTAACCTTTTCCATTGTGCAAAACATTAGCAACCTTTTTCCAATAAATGTAATTTTTTTTGTCTATTTTTGCAAGTTTTTTTTGACACTTTTATCCAGTCCTTTTTATTCAATATTTTTTTTATCCAAATATGTTAACTTTTGCCTAATAAATACCACTTGTTTCTTTATCCCCCTACATTTGCCTTTTTATTCCAATTTTTTGCCCCTTTTTCACTATTGTTTACCACATTTTGCCCATACCTACCACCAGTTCCCTCTTTATTTGCCCATATTTTGAGGAGGGTGTGGCCAGCTGTGGGGTGTTTCGGACGGGCAACAAAACTGCCTTAGTGGGGCTTTCGGTACCTTTTCACCAACCAATCAGAAAGGGTTTGAAAAAATGTCAGTTCTGCCCTACTTGGCTCATGGCTTGGTTACTGCTTCAGAATATAGGTCATGAAAAATATGACCCTAACCTTATTACAATATCTTATTTTGATATACCGATCAGCACCGGAAGCAAATGAGAAGGGTGTACCCGCTTACAAACTAAAACGCCCCTTTTTGGCTACTCGTGACTGCTTTTGGTCCATTTTAGTCACTTTTGACTGTTTTCTTGCCAAATTTTGTCCACTTTTGGCCACCTGTTATGTCTGCCTCCACTCACTCGTCAAAAAAACCAAAACATAGCAGACGACTGATATTTTAACTACTTCATGTTAAACTGCTGTTGTGAGTCCCTGATGTGAATAAAACAAACATTTAAGTCCCAACCATCACCACCTTCACTGGTCCATCACTAAAAAAGATCAACAGGTGTGATAGTGGATGTCTAGGCTGATAGAAGAATATTTAATTCTTTTAAATAACAACATTGTGAGCTCGACACATTAAGGCTTCATTTACATCAGAGGAGTCACTTTATTTTTTTAAACATAAGAAACTAAAGTGGCTGTGCACACCATGCTGAGTGTGTGCGACTGGAGCAAAATGTTGTTCAGATTGTGATCGATCGACTTTCATCAGAAAGCTCCAACCTTTTGCTGCTGCAGTGTGACCGTGAACATGCCTGATTAAAAATCACAGAAACATCACTTCATCTATGCTGAACCACTAATCTGTGTCACACACCAGCCCCACGCACGCACGCACGCACGCACGCACGCACGCACGCACGCACGCACGCACGCACGCACGCACGCACGCACGCACGCACGCACGCACGCACGCACGCACGCACGCACGCACGCACGCACGCACGCACGCACGCACGCACGCACGCACGCACGCACGCACGCACGCACGCACGCACCACACACACACACACACACACACACACACACACACACACACACACACACACCACACACACACACACACACACACACACACACACACACACACACACACACACACACACACACACACACACACACACACACACACACACACACACACACACACAGCATGATGGCAGTGTTTTTCAGTATTTTTTCATATTTGATAATTTCTCTCTGATACTTGGACACAATAAGGACTGAAATTATCTGATGAAAAGCCAAAAACTAACCCCCCCCCCTCAGTCCTAGGATGACTTGACAATTGCCTCCTTATAATTGTTTTTCCGCTCCTCCTCCTCCTCCTCCTCTTCCTCACTGCTCTCCTCGTCTTCCTCCTCTGACTCTTCTTCTTCGGGTTCTGGGCTGTGATCTTTGTCCAGAGCTTGTGACTTTTCTTTTTCGTCCGTACATTTCTCAGCCTCTGCTCGCTCTGTTGGAGCTTCTGATGGTGGAGGAGACGATGGCTCTGGCTGCAGAGACAGAAAAATCACAATTTAAAAAAAAAGAAAAGACAAGAAGGAGAATTTTTCAGTCAGTCGCTGAAACAACTGATTGTTGCATTCTTTCATTGTAACGGGAAGGTGAAGCTTCTTTTCCTGCAGCACCAGTGAATTATTAAATCTAAACTGGGGAGACAATAATAATTTAATTGCACGTCTCAGATTTCACCATAACAAACAGGAGAACTGTTGTGGCGCTGACCACTGGGGGGGGTTCAGCAGTAACAATGCTCATTAGAGAGTTATTGTTTTATCTACTGCTGCCCATTGGGTTTAAATAGTGTTTAATTTATTCTCCTCATGAATGCTGAAGGTATGATGGCTTTGTACTAGAGTTCATCTGATCTGACTGGTTTCCACAACATTTCAGAGACTAGTGAATGGCAAAATGTGCTTTTCCCCGTAGGATTGATTTTTTTATTTAATTTTCTTTATTTTAATGTCACCAGAGGGGTATTCCAGAAAGCATGTTATGTTCAAACTTTGAGTATGTTTGGGCTCAAATGAGGGAAACGGAGTATCTCATTCCTGAAAGCGAGGTAAGTTCTACTCTGAGTCTGTTACCACGGTAACATTCTCCGTGAACTGAAACTGCTCGCTGGCAGGTTTGGTCTAAGAAACCCTGGGTTTCTACCTGGCTCCGCCCACCTGATCCAACCTAGGTCATCTTTTTCATGAGGTCTTCTTGGAATGTCTAGAATATGTCTTTTCTCGACGACGAATCTGGCAACTACATTACATTCAATATCGATGTAAATGACGCGACGTCAAGCGGTCATCATTGTCTACAGCCCTCTCAGTGCAGCAGCCCCCTAACTGGGGCCAAATGAAAGTGGGATCCACTTTGAATAAGCCTTTTAAATTGTAAGTATATTTTGAATGAACTCATTCTTTAATAAAACGAGTAGCGCTGTCAGTGATAAGTGCTGTAAACATACGACCGGAGAAGAAGTGGTCAGCCCTCTCAGTGCTGCCTCCTGCTCCTTAGACACATACTATTCATATTATTCCCTGGTCGTCTCATCACTGGAGCGATGAAGTGACCAAAAACTAATCACGGGTGATTTAAGCAACTGTAGAGGCGTTCTGTGTGAACACCTTTAGAACAGGCTCATATTCTTGAAACACCTGCTTATTTCACCCATCGAGGTGAAATAAATCACTCTTCCGGCTGGTTTCCATGGTACTTCATGTTATCTTTGCTTTATTGATGATGGCTTTTTTTTGCGCTCGTGCACATAAGTAACTTTAGGTTATGTATATAACCCCGGTTCTATGAGTAATATGTCTCACTATGGGATGCCAAGCAACAGGCATTGCTTAGTAACAGGCTTCTCCTCGTGGGGATTGGCCCAGGAGATGAACAGCTGATCACTCCTCCTGAGGCTCTTTGTCATATCCATAAAAGTGCGGATCGCACGAACTGGACCTAACACATTCGGCCACTGCTCACCCTGTGAGGCAAAAAAGGCCAATGGGAGAACACGAGCCCACAACCTTTGGCACAAAGGCCGGGTTGGGTCTCAGGATGATCCTCCCATCACCTGGAAAAAGCTGAGCGCACGACGAATGAACCGAGAGGTGGATGTCACTGACCCTCTTGACCCTAAAGAAATGCAACATTTTGCAAGGTCGGCAAAATAAATGTTACCAATTTGTCCAAAGATTTCCTGTGTATTTACAATTTTACAATCACTTGATTGAACCTTGGAAAGCAGCATTTTCTTGAACATAATCAGTTTTTATTGGGAGCCTTTGTTACTAAGAGTATTGTTCCTCTCCCCTCCTGCTCTTACCTCGCTGAACCCAAGGCCGCAGTGTCTCCTGTTGCGTCCCGCCAGCTTGCTGTCCAAACCCTGCTGATACTGCATCTCCAGCTGCTCGTTGATCTGCTTGTCCTCCTGTCCTGCAGAGGAAACAGCAGTCACAGCAAGCACGCCACACCCAGCCAGCACATGCCTATCCGTGCACGGATAGATCTGTGTGGCCGGTGTGGAGTGGGGGAGTCGGGTTAATTACCCAATAAGCGGAGATATGATGCAGCATGGGTAAGAAACGGAAATGTTGCACAGCACTGGACTATTTTTATCTTAGTTCAGACAGAGTTTATTCAGTCTCTCCAGAAAACACAATCTTAAAATGACTTCAAATTCAACATGAGTCAGCAATATTTACAGGGACGTACAAAGATGAAACGTGACCAAGCATGTTTTCACAAGATTTTGTATGAAAACGCTGAGTAGAAAAAAAAGGGGTTATATATACTAGGCCTGGGCGATTAATCGATATTTGGGATTAATTCAAGTTTTTTGTTGCGATAAAATTGTAATTCTAATTTTTGGTGAGAAAATCGATATTTTATTTTAAGGCCATATCACCCAGCTTTAATATATACTCAAACCAAGTATATGAAACGTGAAAGTAAGACACAGTTATTCTTAAATAATTCCATTAAAGTATAAATATTTTCCACAAAATCCAGCATTTTTTGATGCAATAAATATAGAAAAAAATTTGTGAGATCCTGTAGGTTCTGTTATTAAACAGAAAACAAACAAATGTCCTCACCACTGCGGAGGTGAGATGTGGATTTATGGTCACCGATGATGAGTCGCCCTGTGTGTTCTTTCTGTAAAACAGAAACAGTTTTGTTCAAGTTGATTTTCTAAAGAAAACTAAAATAAATAAATAAATGAGGGATCAATGAAGAGAATCAGAATCAGACAAACCTTGCCGGCCCCCATCAGCCGTAAAAACTTCTGCTTCCTCTCATCACTTCCCAGGTCAGCCGACGCCCACTGAGTCGAGTCCTGTAAACAAACATTTAATAACAGAAGCTGTAAGGAAAACCAGCTGTTGTTTCAAGGAAAGCACATCTGTCAACTTCCCTTGTTTCATTTCACTCAAACACATCGTGATGAATATATTAGTCCTGGACAATATATCAAGATTCAAAATATATTGAGTTTTCCATTTTGGCGATATAGAAATATATAGATATATACAGATATATATATATATATATATATATTTCTATTTTATACGTTTTGGATTAAGATACTCTTTTTAAGAGTTGCTGCTTTTGTTACTCCTCAGAACAGCATAAAAATCACAGTTTGATGGATTACTGAGTCTGACTGTGTTCTAACCCAGAGCTTCCCCTTATAACTCATTTAGTGTCTGTTGTCTTTTTGTCTGTTGCTAGTAATATTCAGTGTGATTAGCATTTTAAACGAAAAAATAACATTATAAAACCCCATTTTTTTAAATGCTTTCATTTGTTAATTTTCCTCTCTCAAGAACCCTCTGTAGTGCCATCACGTACCCCCATTTGAGAAACACTGCCCTAGAGAACCTTGTTTTGTTGTGAACCTAAACGTATCAATAGACCCCGGGACTACGGGTACATTTTCCGGACCTTTTCTACATAAGCGTGTGCTTGTGATTTCACTATGTCAGGATGGCCGAGTGGTCTAAGGCGCCTTAGTCAAGGATTTTACCTTTCGCTGCCATGGGTTCGAATCCCGCTTTTGTCATACATTTTTTTAATTCTAACATATTTAACACGGCAAATTCCACCTTTAAAAATACATATACAGAAAAAATAAACATGTTAGGATATTTCCTGGGTTAGGGTTATGGTTAGGAATAGGGTTAAAATAAAAGGGTTAGCTAAAAATAAATATGAGCTAAAATAAAACTGACGGAACTTTACGTCACGTGGTGCACCTATTGCGTCACCTAAACTGGCGCTCCATATGCATAGAGTGGCAGTTTATTCATACCTTTTTGTATGAATAGCCACGTCCAACAAAAAACAAAGTGTCTATTTGTACGGTTGCCATATGTACTATTGGTGCTATTGGTACGGTTACCGAAGTACACGTATGCAGCGTTTTAGGAATAAGTTTAAGTTTAGGGTTAGGGTTTTGTTATAACCCAATATCGCAACAATTTTTAAGGTTAGAGTTAGGTTTGAGTCAGGTTTATTCTTAGTCACAAGACCTAAACTGGCCAATAAGGGGCGCTGCGTATGAATATGTCCCCCCACACAATTGAAATCTATATTTTATTTTAGTTGATGTTGTTACCTTACAAGGGATTTAAAACTTAAGGTTAACCACAGGTGTAAGGAAAGGTTGGTTGTCTGTAGAGGTTGCAGAAGGTGACGTAATGAGATGGCAGAGCTATAGCATAATGTGATTTATTTTTAGGTTGACAAATTGTTAAATAGTGATATTATTGGGTGTCAATGTCATTGATAATTTACACCCTCTGTGAGGAAAATAACTTATTTATTTCAATTTTTTTTTTTTTAAAAAAAACTATAGGGATTCATTGCAAAAAAAAGTTAAAGAGCCACATGAGGCTCCAGAGCCGCAGGTTGCAGACCCCTGACCTAAACCCTAAACCCTTTCGGCTGAAGAATCAGAGTGTTGTTTGTTCTGTTTTGGTTTTTCTGAAAACTGCCGAAATAAATACAAAATTAAATTCAAATCTACTGCTTAGACCTGGACCAAAGCTGCATTTAGACAAACTGAGACTTTCACACTGTGTTTTACACAGAGAAACACACCGATAGCTGACACTAGCAAACATGCTAACAATGATGCTAACCACTAACATCTCATTTATGGCATCTGTCTTAATTTACTCACTTCACTGGGAGAAGCAGCTCGTTTAGTTCCGTGTCTGCCGTCTGGATAGCTCATAGTAACACAGTTTGATCGATAATAATGAAAAATATGTCACACTGGAAGCTAAAGATTAGCACGACTGATACGCCACTTCGTTTACATGTAATTTTAGATCAATTTAAACGGTGCTGCCCCTAAAGGACGGATGGTGGTACTGCAGTTTACTGATGACACGTTGAAAAAAATAAACATTAATATATTAATCTTAAAATGGCCATTTTAAAGCATTTATTTAGTGCATTCAAGGGTTGGGGTCAATTATAATTGTAATTTATCATTAATTGCAATTGTGGTGTAATTGTATTTTTAAAAGTCTGTTTCTGTCATAATTGTAATTAAATTATAATTGAGTTTAGATAACAGACTTAAAATTTGTCAATTATAATTTAAACGTTAAACTGGGTAACCATGTTACAGTTCATGTACAATTCTACACATATGTATTTAACAATTTTTAAAATATGTTTCATATCAAGCTTTCCCACATTTTACCATTAAAAAAAATTATATAATAAATTGAGGGGTATACTGACAAAAACAAAAAAAAAAACGTCTCAGAATCCCACAGCAAACATATTCAAACCTATATTATCATTGATTAGGAAGCTTAACAAGGTAACCAATAAATAGGAAATAAATTAGATGACAGATATTTGTTTTTAGTGTATTTTACAGCAGATTAAGGACCCGTTATCATAGAGATGCTAACAAAAAGCTAACACAAGAGGAAGGTTCACTTTTATTAGGTTGTTTATTTCAGGATCAGTAATTCATAATAATAACAAAAGAATACAAAAATAATTATATTTGGAAAAATGCATGGTCACTGTAATCGTAATTGAATTGTAATTGATAATGGGTAATTGAAAACGTAATTGTAACTGAAAAATGTAATTGACCCCTTTATCCCTGCCTCAGTAGTGTTTTCCAAGCCTTTCTATTTTTTATTTTTATTTTATTATTATCATGAGTACTCCTTTTCTTACGTTATGCATTGTGTCATTAGGTTTGTCTTGTGTCGAATACAACAATAACCAGGAATTAAAACATTGGCTCATGGATTTCTAATCTCTGAACTATTTCAGATTTTAAACTTTAACTCAGTATTTACAAAGGTCACTGCCACAATTTCATAGTGATGGAAGGAAAGTTATTGGGTGCACAATACATAGTGTACCATGCAGGGAAGGCTGGATCTATAACCAGCTCTAGGTTTTTATTCACAAGTAATACATTATTAAAAATGTGCAACAACAAAAATAACATTTTATAATAAAGGTCCTTTGCTTAAGCTGATAGGTCCAACTATCTTACATTCTGTCTTAGAGTTCCCCGAGATTCAAACAGTTGGATGAACTTATTTAAATGATTAGCTGTCACAGACAAGTAACTGTATAATAATTTATAATCATTAGAGATCCCCCTTCATTTGTTGGATCTGATGGTATTTAGCAAAGAATCGTGGAAAAAAAGATGATGCGGAAGCAAATTCCTCATTTTAACATCAGCCTCCAACTGTTTGTTTTTAGTTTTTGTGAAATATCCAAATGGCTAAAATCATGTAAAAATGACAGATTAAATCTTCTTAAATTGATCACACAAATCGGAGTGTACTATGTAAACAGGCCTCTGAATGCACTTACAGCCTGACTGAAGAAAGAAAATAGTGGGACCAATTTATGAATGACAAATTACTTTTTTTTACTATAACTGTGAAATTAAAATTTAGTTTGATTAGTAACTAAAATCACAAAAAATATGAAAAACAAATGTAAAACAATATAAAACAAAACGTCTTTTTTTTTTTTTTTTTCTTTTTGAGATTTTTCTAGAGAGATTCTAGAGAAGGTGGAGAGGCCATGACGTCAGACACACAGCATCATGAGAACCCCTAAGTGATGCAGGTAGACATGCCTTCTTCACTAAAGCAAAAATCTGAATGAAACTCACTCAGAACTTCGAGTTACTTTAACAACAGCAGCCCTGCAGGGATAAAAGGACAATAGAAACTGATATTACTTTGTTTTTTAATTATAGTTGGTGACATATTTGAAGTTTTGGAAGGGCCCGTTGGATATGTAGATTGCATTCTCTATGATGACCAGAAGGGGGCGACAACGTAAATAAAATGAGGCGCTCACTTTCCTGTCGGAACGCAGTTGTTTTCACTCAAACTGCGCGTTTTTATCACCGTGCACGTGTTGATTGATTCACTTGTTTAACCTGTTTTTCATATTTAACTAATATTCAGATATACTCCTGGATTGTTCATTAAAGTTTACTATTCATCCCTCTATGCCGATATATGTCAAAAATAATAATAACAATAATAAAATACTCGTTTTTATTTGATTTTGTGTTAAAACGACCAAACTTGTCATGATATTGGATTAATAATATATACCGTTCCAATCAATATGTATTTTATTTGAGCAGATTTACATTTCAAACATCAAAGGCTTGGTGGAAGCTTTGATGAGCAGCAACAATGGACTTTTTCACCTTTAATTCACTGGCAGACTTTGTAGCACCTTTGAGTTTTGGTAAAAGTTTGACTTTAACGAAATATAAGGAGAGAATTAGAGTTTGTGCGGGTGCGCGTGTAGCGCGTGAAACAGAGCCGCAGATAAAGAAGTTGAAACAGACTCGTGTAGTGAACAATCCACCGGAGGAAAGTGACACAGATGGACAGACAGATAAGGATTCTGCTGAGAGGGAGGGAGGGAGGGAGGGAGGGAGGGAAGGATAGAGAGACTGCGAGGGAGAGGAGGGGTTATCCTGCCTCAGTGCCGCTGAGCCTCACTCTCACTTCACCTCACGGAGAGCCGGACGGTAAACAAGCCCGAATCCTTCATCACCCACCGGGTGACAACTCACCGGGACCACCGTCACTTCTCACTGCGACTCTAGAGTGTTTTTATCTAAATCATTTCATTTTACTCTCTGATCCACGGCGGAGCGCACGCTGCACACACTGAGAAGTTACCAAAGTGCGCGACTTTTCTCCAGCGATGGCCACTTTACGCACGGGATTGGAACGCGTCTCGCACTGACTCCTGTTGGGTCCCAGCTCAGAAACTGTCCCCCCCCCCGACACTGATTCTTCACAGCGACCACCAAGGCTAGAAGATCAGCACCGAGTGTCCGCACAGCAAATTCAGGTAAGAGTGCGTGATTTGTCCGTTACCTGAGCTGTGCAGATGGGATTGGACCCATGGGACGTCTCTTTTTCTGTCCCACAAAGTTTCATATGCTCATTACAGCCTGTAGGAAAAACTCCAACATTCACTAACGCAATTAAAAGTTCTTCTAAATCTATTTTATTTTGCAAACGTTGCAAAACTTTTTTTAAATTGTTCGTTAATTACAAACAGTCGCTCCTCAAAGTAATCAGTGTAATAAAACTGAGCTGTCATATCTTCATTAAAGATAAATGTTTCAAATAATTTAGTCTAAAATCAAGCATTTAACTCGAATAAAGTTATTGATTTATCCTTAATTTTATTTTTATTCTGAGCAGCGCGCAGTGCATGAGCAAAGTTGTGCGACTTTATCAGGCCTAACTGAAAAAAAAAAATCTCCACAATAATTATGTTATTCCAGACAGATGACACATGCACGTCTGTTGAAAAACTCAACTTATATCATTCATCTTTTCACTTAGTGCGTAATTTAACATTTCAATGCATTCCAGGTATTCTGATAAAAAATAAAAACTGGATTTGTTGTGAGAGGAAAAAAGTTGTGAAGTGTCTCCTCTGCTTTTTTCTAATCATCAGAAAATATCTGAGCACCAAAAACAGCCCTTTGGGCTTGTTCAGACATTTACAACGATTTTTGTTAACAACAAAAATCACTGCAGCGATGATGACGGATTTCTTTTCCTTAAAAAAAAAAAAAAAATCAAATAAAAAAAAAATAATCTTAGTAATTAAAAAAACTAGTTTAATTTGACCAAAGATCTGTATCTAAAATAGTGGACCTTTATTCTCATGTCTTTCAGTAGTTTCTCCTTCGGCCACACAGTGGTCGCCTTCTCTTCATTAGCGTGAACGCTCTTCGGACCTGGGGTGCGCGTGCACGCCTCCAGTGTGCGCAGCCAAACTTTGAGTTTTACCCGCACGGAACACACATTTAGGAAATACAATAATTATATAAAAAAATAATAATAAAGGAGGAAAAAACAGAGCAAAGTTAAGAAAAAAAAATTAAATAAAAAAATAGACTTCGGGCCGCAGTGATTAATGCGTAATTATTTTTTTCTAAACGGTGACACTGTGCGTCCTCACGTTGTGCTTCACCTGTGTGTGTGTGTGTGTGTGTGTGTGTGTGTGTGTGTGTGTGTGTGTGTGTGTGTGTGTGTGTGTGTGTGTGTGTGTGTGTGTGTGTGTGTGCGCAAACACGGGGGGAACACCCTCAAGTGTCTTTATCTGACTTCTCCAGAGCGCTGCGATGCGCCTTGTCCTCCCGTAGCCCCGAAACACACACACACACACACACACACACACACACACACACACACACACACACACACACACACACACACACACACACACACACACACACACACACACACGCACACACACACACACACACACACACACACACACACACACACACACACACACACACACAGCTCTCAGATAATACGTCCCTGGCCATCAGTAGATAAGGAAACTCAACGAAGTGGAGAACGAGGGCGCGTGCGTGAGTGGGCAAAAATAAAGTTTGAAAACCACCAAAAAGGAACATCCGGTTAAGACATTGTCTGATGTCTAAAAATAATGACATTTATATTTGTGTAACTTTTTTTTCCCTCTTTGAAACCTGGCAACAGCTGCGTCATCTTTAATTGTTTTACGTATCCGTTTGCGCACCAAAGTGCACCGCTATTAGCTGTAATTGCCAGACTTAACAGATGCCTCCAGTTGCCAGTTGAGGCCTGCCCACTGCGGCCTGCTCACTAAATCACTATTTCCAACAAGTTGTTTAATTGTTTGGGCTCTGGCAGAACAATTTATAGACCTTCCCCCCACCCCCACCCCCCGGTCTGTCTTGTAAGTGAGAGTGTCTGTCTGAAAAACAATCCGAGCAGGAGAAGCTGATCTCCTATGGTATTTTGTTTTGAGCAGGTGCTGTGGGCTGAAGTTCCCTCATAAGGTAAAGTGGCATTAGTGTCCAAATGGCAGACTTATATATAGGCTGCCAATTCAGCACATTGTCCCCGGGCCGCACGCACCGTGCACGCTCTCTGAGGGAGACCTGCAGCTTTTCTCTTATACACCAACCCCCCCACCCCTTCCCTTCTATCCTCCTCTTCGTCCTCCGCTTTTCATGACAACAGGCATGGAATCAGCAGCTGGTCACTGTGAGGTCCGTTCGGTCAGCAATAACAGGTCAAGTCTGTGCGTAAAACCTGCGCGTAAAATCTGTGCGTAAAAGCCCTGCACTAAATAGACGTTTGTTTGTGTACCGATTTTAGCGAGACAGGCAGAAGTGGAAACTTTTACCAGCTCATTTTAAAATCTAGATAAAACATCCACATATTTTTAATAATAGGCCTTTAGAATTTCCATTAAACAATTCTTTCAATACTGCTATTAAAGAATAGCAAAAGTTATTGCAAAAAACAACTATTTCTCTTGTTTCTTCTTCAATGTAAGGCTGAAATGCACAACTGAAACTGGGAATAATTTAGGGCTTGATAAGGACAGTATAAGAGAAGAAAAATGAGGAAGAAAGCCTCATGTTCTAAAACTAAGTATCCTAATTTCACAAGATGATTGTCCTAGTTTTAGGCTGAAAGAATAATTGAAGTTATTGTTGTCACCCTGCACGTGCACCAACAAACCATCACTGTTCAGTTGTTTCCATTATGTTTTGTCAGTGTTTGTGTGTCATTTTCTGTTTATTGTTGTCATTTCACCTCCTTGAAATTGAAGCTTGTCACTGATTTGAAAAAAGACAGCGGCCTCCTCCTCTTCCTCAGACATGTGTTGTACAAACACAAATTAAACATTTAGCCTTAAGTATTTCTCCACAGGTCCTAAGTGCATATTAGTCAGCCTATACTTATCCTTTGGTCCAACGGCACACCCAAATTGCAGTGTTGGTGCTGAAAAAGAAAGACTGAGGCTCTGTAGAATCAGCCCATGAAGCACACTGTAGGATGCACGTATGGTTTTTCAACCACAATGCAAGCTGAGGTGTTTGTACGGTGCATGTGTGCTTTTACATGGTTATGGCTTATAAATCATGAATCAGAAAAGTGCCGCAAATTGTCCTTTGAATTGGAAGCTTTTTAAAAGTACTGAGAAATGTATTTCTAAAAAAGCCTTTTCTGTGCACGCTGCATCCTTTACTGACACAGCTTTTCCTCTGGTATAACTCTCCTCCTCGCTCTGTGTGTGTGTGTGTGTGTGTGTGTGTGTGTGTGTGTGTGTGTGTGTGTGTGTGTGTGTGTGTGTGTGTGTGCACACTCTGTGCCTCCATGTTTCTCTTTTTTCTATTTTCCTTTGTAGAAATATGATTTCTAGAGCGATGATCAGCTGCTGTCCTTTAACTGAGGTCAAGTTAGCCCTTTAAACCTGAATCACATGTGCTCATCATCTCTGTACAAAGCTCAGGATGAGACCTTATGACCACATTAACCATCTTCACACACCTGTCCTCCTCTTCGCTTCCTCTTCCTCCTTTATCTAAAATCACATTTGTTATGGTTTCTGTTAAGGGGTGGACTGGGACCTTTTGTCAATTTTTGCAAGTTCTTTTTGACACTTTAATCCAATTTTTGTCCTTTCTTTAATTTTTTTTTGCCCACTCTTCATCCCAATGAGCTAACTTTTGCCTAATAAATCCCACTTGTTTCCTTTTTCCTCTTTTTGTTCCACATTTTTAGGCCTTTTCACAATAAGCCTTTTCACACTCTAGAACTGTGCATGTGCGACCTGGGGGGTCATAGGTTGAGAGGGATTAAAACGTAAACAAGCTTGTTTGCTCTGTTGATATTTCCAACCTAACAGTGTTTGTAATGTTATTCCAGAGATGGTTAGTGTTTTAATAGTGTTCATATTATTAATATTACACATTCAGACTCGAGGAGGGGACCAGGGTTTTCTGCTGATGTCACTTACGGCCAGATCCGAGCACTTTTAAAAAACGATGGAAGCAGCTCAGCAGCAGTATGGAAGTGAGGGCAGTCCTCTCGCTTCCACACAGGTGACCCCTGGTTGACAAAAACACCGACTACCTGGGGCTCCAGCGGGCGGAATTTGGAATCTATCTTGGCGAGTTTATACCTCTTGACCTTTGACCTCATGTGAGAGAACTGAACCAGAGCTAGAGTGTGAAAAGGCTTATTGTTTGCCACATTTTGCTCATTAAAGCTACCCCTTGCCATCACATATTACCTAGTTCTTCTTTATTTGCCTATACACTCTTTTCTTGCCATGTTTTTGCACTTTTGGACCATTTTTGACCACCTGTTACCATGTCTGCCTCCACTCGCTCGAAAAAAACCCAAAACAAAAACGTAGAGGACTGGACCGGCCCCCTTTGGGTCAACGGCCCACCGGGGCGATGCCCGATATGCCAGATGACCAGTCCACCTCTGGGTCCTGATGCAGTGAGCAGCTCAGGTTCACAAGGTTCATAATAGTGACTGACTTTTCTTTCTTCGTCTGTTTGTGTGTGTGTGTGTGTGTGTATCATTGTCTTCTGATGACAAAGGCTTTTATCTGCCTGCACAGGTTCCAATAAGCAACAAGTGTGTGACCTTTGGCAAATGACTGCTGCACTGTTTCCCACCTTCACTAGGAAACAACAGGAAGTTTAAATCCACATTCATCTGAATCAAATTTAATGTTTTCCTTCACATCGTTTTTCAAGGTCAAGTTTAAAAAAGGGAAAAAAAGAATCAGTGGTAATTACACAACGGTTGTAACGAGGGGAAGGGAATGTGCCTCTTTTGTGGAACATGAACAATGTCTGCCAGCATTTGAAGCTTTCCACCCATTCACACTGTGAATTGATTAAAAATACTTTGTATTCCGGAATAAAAGAGGAGCGTTTGCTTGAGATTGGCAAGTGTGAGGACAAGTTAGTGGCTGCACAAGTTGGGTCTTGTTTGATTGATTCCTGTACAGAAACTTACAGCTTTTTCTGTGCGGCTTCTAAGAAATGATTATTAATGCTGAGACTTTATTTTACAGTAGCTTTAATCACATATCTGCTTTAAATTTTTGACTTTTGAAGATACATTATCACATGCTTTCTCATGGCCAATCTGGAACCACTTGTCCACTGAAGCCAATGAACAAATAGCATTTTAACTCATGCTCTTCTTTGTATAATTTTGCTGTCCAAACATCATCACTTCAGGGACATGGAATAACCAATATTATTTACAGTTTTTCTCAGTTAAAGAAAGACCATATCGGGCAGGTTTTCAGTCCTTTCTGCACTTTACAGCCTTCTTCTCTCCACTTTTCTTTTACCTTTCCTTTTTCATCAGAGATTACATTTTAATGCTGCCAATTTCACATCACAAAGTCCAGCTTCAGCTGAAGATTTTAGCAGGCCTGTTATGAACATCACGCATCTTAATCTTCCACTTTAGAATGAAAACTTAAATGGTGTAGTCGTCGATTCCATTGAGTCAAATCAGGACAGTAAAAAACAGAGTGAAAACCTTCTGGTATCGTGTAGCACAAATGGCTCATCTTGTCCTAAACTGACACTTTTCTGAGAAGATGGAAAACCATGTTGTTGAAAGTCTGTCTCTGGCTGTGGAGGGATTGTGTTGGTGCACGTCGTACAGACACAGGATGAGTCTGTGTCTGTCCAGGACACGTCCATGGTTTGGTCTCTATGATGTTTGCTATTAAAGCACTTTGAGAAAAGATGCCTAGCGGTTATCGTGGAGCTGCCAGGGTTTAGACAGTGGCCTTTGTGGTTATCCAAATGATGCTTAACTTTATGCATAACTTCATACTTTAATAACTCAACTTTCTTCTGCATGTAAGGCCAAGAGTGTAAAGTATGATTGAAAAGATCTGCCTGAATCTACTTTGATTCCTGTATTACATTGTAAATCAAAGTTCATCATATTTTTTCTTATTTTCTTATTACCTCTGCCAAGGAGGAAATATTTTCACTCCCATTTATTTATTTGTTTGTTTGTTTGTTGTTTGTCTGTTGCAGGATTAAGTCAAAAAAGCTCAACGGATTTTGACAAAATTTTAACCAAAAATAGATATAACGCCATGGAAGATTCTCTTTTCACTTTGGAGGGGAAACAGATTATTGAACTTATTCTAGATCAGTTTAAAAAAAAAAAAGGAATAAAAAAAATCCCTATCTCTCATCATTGGCTGAAAAAAAAAAAAAAGAAAATAGAAATTGACTCAGATATGTCAATATATAGTATATCTTACAGATTTGTATCTGGTCGGATTCAAATTGTGAATTTTTGAAAGACTTTAAAATGTGAATGATAATGGCACCATATCTAGGATAAATGCCAATATCTGACGAAGAGGATTTTTCACATTTGGTGGAGGTTTGGGCTCCCTCAGTGCTCTATTTCTATTTTTATTTATTTATTTAATTCTACTTTTACTTTTAATTTTATTTAAAAAACCAAACACAATTGTTTTTTTTTTCTTTTAACAGTATACATTAATAAACGTCATACATGTTTTCCCCATTAGAACTAGAACAGATTTGAAAAGTAAAGCCATTAATCTTGTATAGATTCAGGCCTTAGAAGAGCCACTCTGAGAACTGAGAGTCAGTGTTTGAAAGTATTTTCCTTTTGCAAACTTTTCCTGGAGAGTGTGTAGCAGTTAGAAACCCAGACGGGTGTGGTTTATTATATGAAACAATAGCAGCGCTGGGAAGTTTTGACAATGAGATAAAAACATATGTAGATACATTTGCTGGCCTGTTTTTTCGACGGATAGTCGAGCAGGCTTTTTTCTGAATTGTTCTGACACTTTAACCCCACCCCGCTGGCACTCCCTGCATGTCGACGCAAACAAAAGAAATTATTTGCTCTCCCTTTTCTGATGAGAACCTACAGTTGATGGAGCACAAATCGCTCCCAGCTGCTCCGAGTGGGAATTTGACCGTTACCTTACCTGCAGCTTTGATTCTGCGCAGGTATTGTCTGCACACAGTTGATACGAGAGGGTGATGTGATGTGTGCACGTGTTTGTGGCCTTCTTTGCTTCTCCCGTTAACTGCACCCAGATCGTTTTCACAGAGCTGCTAAAAGTAGCGAACGCTGCTCGGGTCGACCAAACATAACCGCACGCTACTGTGCACGGGTTTGGACAGTACTGTGTAATATAGTCACACGTGTTTTCAAGCATCTAACAAGAACAAAGCAAGCGCACATTAAAGCCAAATCAGCTTTGTTTGTTCTAAATGATGAAGATTATTTACATCTGTCATGTGGTGGTTAAACTGGTATAAAAGGCTTTTTTACTAACTGGAAACATTTGGGAAAAGTGCAGGACTGAGTGTGAGGTCGTCATGTTGGGAAACAAGGAGAGATATCGTCGTAGTTTTAGGTGGAAGCATAAAAAAGGAATGTGCATGTGCTCACCTTGTTCTTAATCTGTTTTCCAGTTCTTCAGTGAAGTTAGAGAGAGGATGGGGAATTAAAAAGACCTGCATGAAGAAGCTAAACTCAGAGCACACAGCTAGGAGCGTCCCACGTGTTGCGTGACTCGTCTTTCTGTTTAGTCTTCAGCCTGAAATCACATTCTGTTCAAACCAAGTGTATGAAAGTATCAACATTACATAGAAAATGCAGCACTTATCATTGGCAAAAGTTTGACTTTTTGGGAGTTTTTGCATAGGTTAAAAAAAGTGGGTGGTGGAATATCTCATCTTTTATTACATGTTTCACACCTAGAATGAATAAAATGTTGGACCAAGTACAAGTTCATTCACAATTTGATCCAAATGTTATCAGTATTAACAAAAAGACTTTAGACCTATTTTTTGAAGTTGTTAAATCTTATTTTCCTGTTTAAAAATATCTATGGATTCTGCTAAAGACTATTATTATGCATCAATCTTCTGATTTATTTATTTTAAGAATTTAATATTTTGACAGCGCTACGAGATAACTATTGTTGTAATTTGCGCTATAAAATTAAAGTTGAATTAAATTGATTAGTCAATGCATGTGCTTCACAGTTATCTTTGTTATTATATAATATCATTTGGGTGGAAAAAATCTACTATTATTTGATATTCCATGATATATGGTTAGATATAAATGTGCACAGCATGGGTGAGTTGGTATATATAATCATACAAATTTTACTTTCCCTCCACTGACAATCTTCTTCCTGTTGTAAATACCTGTATTATATTTGTATATTATTATTATTATTATTATTATTATTATTATTAATAATAATAAAAATAATAATCTTATACTTTTTATTACTGTAATGTGTGTGTATTTAATCCTTATTTAATTAACAGTCTTTAGTTAATTATGTAAATGTTCTCTTCTCTTTCTTTCTTTTTTCTTTCTTTAACATTTATTCTTTTATTTGTAATATTTCTTGAGCGGCTCTAATGCAAATAATTTCCCCCTGGGATAAATAAAAAGTCTGATTGTGATTCCTCCGCCAATGAAATGTTTGCAATTTTCACGTGAGTTCATTAAGTCGTTTATCCTGGCTTTATATGCTCACACATAACCAAAAAAAGCAAACTTTAATTTGCTACCCTCAATAACTTTTTTATTAGATGAAATCATAGTGCGGGCCTCATAAGTGAATGAATCAAAAATCATTTGCAATCAACAACCATTCGAAAAAAATTTAAATGATTGAAATTGCAGCTTCAACAGTTTGTTTTCACCATAAACAATCTGTTAGTTGACATTTTCGTGCATTGCATTCTGGGCTGTGGAGTAGCGGAGACGCATGCGTAGAAGTGTTTTTTTTTTACTTCATTCTGATATCACAGAGAATATCGGGAACAAACTAGACTAAAAATTGTCTCAGGGAATCACTTTTCTCCTTGTTAGGTGAAAAAACACATGAAATCATGATAAAATGAGGTAAAAACACTTCTGTGCACCAGTTTACAGGACTCCACATCCCATAACACACTCTGTTCTCTGTTCTGGGCTGTGGAGTCACGGAGACGCATGCATAGAAGTGTTTTTGGTAACACTTTACTTGAAGTTTTATACATAAGGCTGACATCATGCTGTCATTATCTATCATTAGTATTAATAAGGTGTCATGATGGATGTCATTAAGTGCCATTCAATACCTTAACCCCCAACCAATACCTTAACCCTAACCCTGACCTTAACCCAACGAGTGTTTACAGTGGAGAAAAACACAAATTTTAAATTGACAATTTCCAAATTTTTTTCTTTTTGTAGGAAATGATGTTTGATTCATTGATCCATGTGGCGTACGTTATGATTTCATCTAATAATAAATGATCTTTGGCGGCAGCTTCAGCCAACAGAGAAAGTCGTGTTGGGAGCTCATGTTTACTTGTCCTCCTTCCCAGTTGGTTTCGTTCCTGCTCCTCCCATCGATGGAGGCGCTGCCCTCGTCTAAAAGCAGAAGCTGAACCTCTTCCCACTGGCAGCGGTTTGGAGTAACGGGGTGTGGTAGCAGGATTTTGGGGTCCTCTGAAATGATCCTGTGGTGAGGTAGTGAGCAACAGGAGCATCTGGCCCCACCCACTGAGCCTAGGCCTGAGTCTGATTGGTTGGGATCCAGTTTGTCTACACAGGGCGTTGCCATGGTTTCCAGGCCATAAGGAGTCTTTAATTGAGCAGTTGTCATCATGGGATGGTGGTGAGCGTCAGAGATAGAGAAATAGAGGTTGGAAGGAGATCTTCTCTGAATAGAAACCTCATGAAGCCTGGGTTCATCCCTTTGTGTCATCAGTGCCTTCGATGACACACCCATGATGAGCTCCTGGCTCGGGTTTATTTGTATATGGTATGCCATGTTCTGTGCACGCTGTTGGATTAGTGAAGTGTGGTGTGTGGTGTTCACTGATGACGGGGTGTGCAGTGGAGTGGCGTTGGCTCGGGTATCCAGCTGACGGGGATTCAGACCTCAGGTTTCCTCCCTTTAGTCCAAAAACACTTTAGATGGTGGAACACATGGCTGCCTCCAGGCCCGCTGACATTTGCACCAATAGGTTCCACAGGAACATTGCACAACGTATCTCTAATATCTGTGTCTGTCAGAGAAAAACAGTTTGGCCTTTTCAACACCTGTTTGGCTTTTTCTGTGTTGACCCCACAACCCATTCAGTTTTACACAGACGCGAACGTAGTGCATTACAAGTATTAACAATACTGTAATTGAGTTGCTTTTATGGGTACTTGTACTTGTTTGAATATATTTCTAAATCAGTAGTTTTACTTGAACTTAAAGGTATTGTGGACAATGTTATTGTGGCTTCAACTTCTGGGTGGATCATCAAGACCATTGGTCCTTCTAATTGTCAATCATTCTGATGATATGTTTAACGTGAGGACGTCGTACATGCTCGTGCTCATGCCTGTGCGCATCTGGTTCTTTGAAAATGGATTTTCTCTTACCGGTGGCGAGTCTGACATAGTAGGAAAAGTGAAAATGTTCTTTTGGAGGGTAAGCCTGTATGAGCGATGCCGACTCCAACATGTAAACAGAGCTGTGCACGAGGAAAACAGGGGTCGTGCACGCTCTCATGCACATGTAGGCGTTCCTTCTTGAGCAGGTAGAGTGCTGCACATGTGCAGAGGGCGTTTCTTTTGTAAACTTTGAGAAAATCGTCCTCTATACCTTTAAGTACGTTTTGAAAGTACTAAAGTCATTTGTTACATTTCCACACCCAACCGTTACTGAGTAAATTATTATTTTCAGTTATGAACTGATCAACAGACATTATGAAACCACAAAAAAATTAAATGATCAGACAACAATCAAATGCATCACATCATAGTCGGCCAATCAGATTAAATGTAATGTACTGTACTGCGCTAAAACAGCACTGAATGGAGGTTATTTCATGATATACATTTGGGTTATTTTTTTATTTTTATCTTTATTGATTTATTTGTTGGCCTTGTCTGCACATGCTGTCGAAGGTCAACGTCAACACTACATGAAGTGCAATCTTTTTTTTTTATTATTGCAATTAAATAAATGAATTTATTTTATTGCATAATTGTGACAATCACCAGCCCTACCTAATGTTAATGTTTTTTTTTAATTTTTTTTTTAAGGGATCCTCCACTGTTTTAACAAATGTGGCCTAAAACCTTTGAAATGTCCTTATTAGAAGATCTATGCCTAACAAAACACATTAATTTGCGCCATATTTGTTTTATTAACTTTTAAAACTCGGACTACTTTACCCTGTGTGCCGCCATGTTGAAGTGATGTCATCAGTGACTTGATGAGCCCTTTTTGGTCCATTGAGTTCTATAGGAGTTTAAGCATTTAGGATAATTTAGCAGCTTTTTCAGTCAAAATGACAGTTTGTGCTGCTTTGGGTTGCTCTAAAACTCAGTAAAACGTAAAACAATTGATGTAAACCTCTTTTGTTTACTGAGAGATGATAAATTAAAACCGTGACCTGAAAAAATCTATGGCCACAGGGGGTGACAGTTCCCACTCTGCTGTTTCATAGACGCCATTAAGGAGAGAAGAAGAGCGCCGCGTGCATGGAAGTAAAGGCAACCTGCTCAATGCAGCAGTGGATTCACGGCTGATTCTAAAGAGCAACAGTGAATCCTGGTTGTCCTTATTTACATGCACACCAATGACGTCATTTCAACATGGCGGCGCACAGGGTAAAATAGTCCCAGTTTAAAAAGTTGATGGAAGGATGGTGCAAAATAATGCATTTTGTTAGGCATAGATCTTCTGATAAGGACATTTCAAAGGTTTTAGGCCACATTTGTAAAAACAGTGGAGGATCCCTTTAAAAACAATTCTACATTTTGACAAACCTTTTATTTTATGCAGATGCCTTAGTGGAAAATAAATTATGTTCAATTTGTACAAGATTTGGTCTCTTACTTTTTAAGTTTATACATCAGATGTTTACTGTATGCAAGTGAACCGTGGCAAGATTTATTACCAAAAATAAACATGGGAGACAAAAGTAACTTTGAGTATTATTTAAATGCACTACTTTGCTTGAGTATTTTATATATGCTTTGCATGTGCTTGAGTACAATTCTAATGAAGTTCCAGTACTTCTACTTTAGTAGGATATATCAGTATCTGTCAGAAAAGAACTCCTGGGCCTTTTTTTCCACCTGTCGGGCTCTTTCTGTGTTGACGCCACATTCCGTTCAGTTTTACATGAGCCTCAGTTTGCAAACAGCCAATCACGTTTGATTCCTCCAGAGCTGCTGTAACTAGTCGCCCTTGCCCTCCATGTTTCCTGTCGATGTAAAGAGAGGAAAAACGCCGGCTCAGCAAGCTGTTCACCCCCACTCCCAAGAAGCTTACGCCGTGTGTCCCTGTTAAATATGGGAAACATACGGGGGCTGGTCAGTGATGTCAATTGTTATTGCTGGAGGCCTGCTATAGGAAAAATCTCATTTGCCTTTGTAAAGCGCTGTAGTGAAAAGGAGCTTATGTCATAAAGACGCTATTGTAGCAGCTGTAGATCCTGCAGTGTGAGTGTGTCTGTGTGTGTGTGTGTGTGTGTTTGAGTGTTGTGGGTCTCACGTGTGTTTTTCTTGCATTTCTGCTGGTCTGAATGAACAATAGTCTCTGTACCTGTTTGTTCACACAAAGGGAGTAAAGAAGCGATGCCTTTTGTGCAGTAGATTTATGAATGACAGCTGCTATTGTCGTCTCCGTGAATGATGACATATTCTGCTGCTCGCTTCCCTTTGCCGTGCACGTTTTTTTTGTTCAACTCTGTGGCTTTTGCTGAAGGATTAGGTTCATGATAATGACTGCACTGATAGAGGTGTCATGTTAAAGCTATATTTGATCACTTGTAACCCAAACAAGCTTTGATGTATGCACTATACTGGACAGTTGGTGCAACACTGTAACTGCTAGGAGAGAACATGCAAACTGCACTCGAGGAATATTTTCACGTAGCTAATCAAAGGAGATAAAGTTACTATAAGGTTTGCGTTAAGGTGCAATCAGAGGATTCCTGCTTTAAAAGAGTTTTAGGTTCCTTAATCACTTTGGCCTCTCCTGATTGGCTGGAAAAATACACAGTTCTTTAATACATTGGCGATAAAAACAAAGTGTTTGTTTGGAGTGTTTGTTTATAGTAGACTTAGGCCATAGGTAGCGTGACAAAACATGAAATATGCACAAAACTACAGATTTTTTTTTCTTTTTAATGACTCGGAAAAACGACAAGAAAAATACACAAAATGACTCCAGACATACAAAAAAAGAAAAAAAAAAGGTGGTCATCAAATCAGGCCATCACAATTTGGTGACCCCCATTGTGATACAGGATGCCCATCTGTATACAATTTTCAATTTTGCTAACAGTCAGACAAAGAAAATAAATGTGAAAAAAACTGTTTTTATCAACACATTCATAGAAGAGATTAATTATTCGATTAAAAGCAACACCACAGCACAAAAAAAAAGTCAAAATGTATCATATTATTACAGATCTCAAAAACACAGAGGAGAGCAGAACTGAAATAAAACAACTGTTATTTATTGTTGCCACAATTTACTTTTCTTTTCCCCTCAGCCGATTCCTTGGACAACCTCCGCCTCCTCCCTGACGAGTCTCCTCTCACTTTTAGCCGCTTTGAGTTTTATGGACAGGGAAGATTTGTGCGCCGTCCTCTAAATCTCTCCTGCTCTCTCTCAGATTGCTACGTGCTGGAATATTGGCCTGACAGCCTTTTTTTCTTCTTGCCTTTCCCAGTGGGCTCATTTACATTTATGCACACAGCAATTAATTACAGGCTGGTGCTGGCCTTGTAAATTAGAGGTGGGGGGGCTGAGGTTGCCCTCATTAATTGCCCGTGACAGTTAAAGCCTTGTTTGGGTCGTGACACGGTTGACTTGGGGCTGAGGCTGAGGTTGGAGGCTCTTTGTAGATTTAAAATCCATTTGCTTTAAATGAAGTGAATTTGCATCCTGCATTGATATCGCTTTGATAACTTTGTTTGACTCTGTTGGCAGCCGTAGGTCATCATTACTGGCCTGATCTTTTGTCTTTAGTGCTATGCCCCCCCCTGTGTGTTCTGGGGGCTCTTTCAGTCAAACACTTGTGGAGAATTTTGTTTGTATAGACCCAAAAAGTCAGGCAGGCATCTTCTCACGGTGTTGGTCTTTTCATGCAAAGACGCTCCAACTTTTTCTAAGTCCTTCCTTCACAAGGCCATCCTTTCTTCTCTGTCACGCAGCGATGTGTTTGTGCATACCTCAGCAGTCTGACAGAAAGAAGGGAGCGATCCTATTCACTTTTGACATTCACCTCTTGTTTTTACAATCTTTTCCAAGGCGCGCTGTTTGCACAGTGGAACAGGCTTTGTCTTGAAGGCGTGGGACAATGGTGCGCACCATAATGTAATCTCCTTTGGTTAGCGTGCACATGGGTGAGGTTTAGATGTATGTGCTGGCGCTTGCCCCTACCATTCCTCCCCCCTCCCCCCCTTTGCTTTGGTGATATTTCATGTTAACAGCGATTCGGGCAGAGAATACATGTTGTCACTTAAGCCTCCGTTATGTTGGCCTAGGTGTTTTGTGAAGGGAGCACAAAGCCTTTTCACTCAAGCAAACATCCGCTTCTCTTGTTCCACTTTTTTCTGTAGCACTTTGCCCACCCACGTGCATATTTCCCAAAGTCTTTTGTTACTGACATAATCAGGAAACTGGATCAGTCTTTCTCTGTAACCGAGTGTTTTAGTAGCCTAAACACAACTGTGCAGGGATTGTTGAATGCCTCCACTGTTACACTCTACAATAATCGTGCGATAATCTCAAAGCTATATCAGTGCCTTCTACCGCTTTGAAAGCTTCTTGCTTTTGCCGCCAACCACGCCACAAGTGGCCCAAGTTTGACTGTTTCTCAGGCAAATGGTTTTAATTGGTCACTTTAGTGGAAATAAAGTTCATCCTCATTATACCATAAAAGGTAACGTCAACAACTTATCAGAAACCACCATGAAGTGCAAACTCCACTTCCACAGAAATAAATGCGTTCTTTCTAAACATAATCAAACTTCTTATTTATAAACCAGTTTGGTATTTGTCTGTGAATTTAATGTGTTTTAGTTTAATTTTCCAGAAAGATGGACACAGAAGTCACTGAACTAAGTCTGCTATGAACCAAGAACAGAGTTTTACACTCACTCACTATGTTTGACATTTGGACGCTCAGTTATCCTCTCACAGCTCAGAAACATGTCTATGTTTGCTTAATTGCAGCTTATGAACTAATTGTACAAGTGAACGTGTGTGTAGTGTGTGTATGTGTGTGTGTGTACCTGTGACTGTAGCTGGGTTTCCGTTACAGATTTTCGCAAAAATAAAAGCGATATTTCTAAATGTTGACAAAGTATAATTACACTTTGAACTTGTTTCCACTGAACGCTGTTTGGGACAGGAACCTCCTAACCCCCGTGAAATCTCATAACGCGAGACTTCTCTGCAGAAAGACGGACTAATAATTCTAAACTAGGATGCTAAGAAATGTCTTGGTTTACACGTACCGCGCCATGTTTTCTCAGAGACTAGTGGTCATGTTATCCGGTACGTCACGTTCTGTGACATGTAATTTCAGAAAAAGTGTTTCCATGGCACTTTTTCTATACATTTCAATATTGAGACGTCTGAAATTCCTCCTCATCAAATCGTAAAAACATTTCAACAATATTTGAGTGTTTTTTTTAAGTTCAGGTGTTTACATTACCGCTATTTAGGTTTTGCCCATTACCACGGGTAATGGAAACTCAGCTTGTGTGTGTGTTAGTTCTGCAGGGAAGTAGTCCCATTCTCGATCTACCTTGTATCCTGAGTTAGCCGTAAAAGGGCAGCCTTGGTTCAGGGCGGCGAGCAACTGGGCTAATAATCAGTTTTAAATCAGTCTGAATAGTAATCATGGTTGTTGTGTTTGGTGGCTGTCCGTGCAGATATAAATGTATAAACATGAGTGAAGAAGGTTAGAAGGGCTGATGTGTGTAGATGGGAAGCAACACTTCTGTCAGGGTTGGGTTATAGTTCTATGTACAGTTCTACACATACTGTATGTAGTTAACAATTATTCATATATGTTTCATATCAAGCTTTCCTGCATTTTACCATTTAAAAAAAATTCAAACCTATATTTTCCCTTGATTATGAAGCCTTACAAGGTAACCAATAGATAGGAAAGACATTAGACGATAGATATTTGCTTTTAGTGTATTTTACACCTGATTTACGGCCCATTATTATAAGAGATGCTAACAGGAAGCTAACACAAGAGGAAGGTTCACTTTTATTAGGTTTTTATTTCAGGCTCAGTAATTGTTATTGACTTTCTGAGGATAAAAAATAATTGTCATTTAGTTGAAATTGGAAAAAATGCTGGTAACTGTAATCGTAATTGAATTGTAATGGAACATGGGTAATTTAAAATGTAATTGTAACTGAAAACAGTAATTGACCCCAACCCTAACTTCTGTCAATGTATAGCTTTGGCTATGAATGTAGCTTTCCTCCGACATTATGATTGGTCAGTGAAGGAATAATGATTTCCATGAATGGCTTCTCGGGTCAAGAAAATCACAATTTAAAATTCAACCATTATTATTATCATAGCTGAAAGCTGTATTTTTACCATCAGATTCTTTTATTTCCTGTTGGTGAACATGATGTGTGGAAATAACGCTAGCAACGTACGCGCCTCCAAAAAACCTCAAGCACCTGCAGTCCAAACACTACCTAAATATAGAGAATTGGTAGCTTGATATTATCTGGATGAGGAGTCTTGTGCTCATTAGCTGTAAGTAAAACCACAGAGATGTTCACACAGGCATTACAAGGCCTATATAATGTTGCAAATGATCACTGAGCATCAATCTGCACTATAAGCTCATCATTTATGGGTCAAGTAAAGCTCGTTCTGGTGTAATTGCCCATATGATTAGTTGGACCCATACTCTTGTTCCCCGTGGTGCAAACATGGATGTGGCAGCACAGAGCCTCATGTGGTGCAGAGCTCATTGAGAGTGCTTCTTTCTCATAGAGATCCATTGTTCTTACTCCAGTGTGTCCGCTTCTGCACAAGTGGCATTGACAGCTGCAACAAGACAGCATTTGGGACTCTGCATATTTTGTTGTGTGAATGCATGTATTCACTGTGCAGGTGCAAGGCCTCACTACGAGTAGTGAAATACTATGTATCTTCTTATCATGCATTACATTGCTCCTCTTTCCTTATATTGCTCAGATATCACTGATTTGTTTTTCCATAGAGACGTCTCTGGACTTTCCATTGGCCGCAGTAAGTCTCATTTCATTTTAACGGGGGCTTTTTTTTTGCAGCTGGCTAAACTGAGAGCTTACATGTGCCATTTTACAGCTGTTAAGACAGTGAGCCAAAAAGGTAGCTGTTACTTCCTGCAGTTGTCAAGAGGAGCTGAGAATGGCTTTAAAGCCTGGTTCTCTTGTGTCAGGCTTTCTCCTCTCAGGGTAGAGCAGATGAGAAAAGCAAAGGTCAAATATGTCAGAGAGCGAGAACATCGGCGTAAGCCAAGGGAAGAACAAGTGATAGACCTATTATGGATAAATGTGTGTGTGTGCGTTTGTCCTAGTCATGTAAATATTAAGGCCAGGCAAGTTAAAATCAGAGTGCAAAGTTCTATGATATTTAGCAGAGGCTCTTGACACATGTCCTTTAGATCAGTGGTTCTCAGCAGTTTTTGGCTCGAGTACCCCCTTTCTCTTGATTCTGAATCCAAGTACCCCCTTTGTCCAACTACAACATTTTACTCAGAATACTGTGGAAGAATTACCGACAGAGCATACTGATGGATTAAATGAGTGATAACACAGTTTTTAGTGCCCCCTGAATAGATTTGTTTCTATAGTTTTTATCATTTCCTGTCACTCCCTCCTGATGTGGGACCAAGACTGACCTTTGTATTTTCAGTTCATGTTCTAATCAAGATCATTTTGTGTGTTTTGTTTTCATTTTTGTCTGTTGTTGGTATTATTTAAATTGTTCTCCCTCAGTGTGTTTGTTTTTGGTGTCATTTGGTTGTTTCTTTTGTCGTTTTCTGTGTCTTTGTTATTTTTGTGTATTTTATTGTCGTTTTTTTATTACTCAGTATATTTTTCTCTTATTTTGTGTGTTTTTGTTGTCATTTTGTTTTGTTGCTGGTACTATTAACTAAAAATAAACATTATAAGCCCATATTTTTATTGCTTCCATTTGTTACTCTCTCTCTCTCTCTCTCCAGTCTGTAGTGCCATCGTGTACCCCTAGGGGTACACATACCCCCATTTGAGAAACTCTGCTTTAGATGATGAAATATATGCGTGGGGTTTATTGTCCAAGAGGTCAAATACCATATTTTAGTCATTAAGTATTTCATTGAATTGTGTGTTTGTGCTTGGATCCAAAGGTTAAAAAACAAAATAATTTGTTGCCAAGTGTTGTAAACATGCAGCTGCCTCCCATCACGGAGTTTACAAGTGACTGACTGTGAGAATGTGCTTGTTTTTATGGTGTTCTGTCCAAGGTGCATCACCATTTCCCCTCAGACAGATGGGGTTGCTCCAGCAGACCCTCGCGACCCAAGAAGACGATTGAATAACGTCTACAAAGATGTACATTAATAAAATGTGTTCCGTATATTTTTACGATCAGCTAAGTTCTAAGGATCTTTGCACGCCACATTGTTCATATGCACATGTAGGAGCTTGAAAACCTACAGGGGCAAATTTTAAAACAATATTCCCAAACCCTTCAACCACACCCTTTCTGCTTAGAGTACATGCTAAACGCTACAGTCACACACCTGCATGTGTCAGTGTGTGTAGAAGAACATGGCGATGTGCAGAAATGCTGCATATTTCCAACAGGTGTGTCCTTGCAGACAAGGTCTTTTCTGAATGAGTGTATACAAGCATAGTAACGCCAGCTTCCACTCACTGGACAGCCAGCTGACTCTCTGATTACCCAGCATGCCCAGGTGTTGGATCAGCCATATGCACATGAGTGGCGGTGAGTGTGGATCGGAGGAGAAGGTTGGTTAGGAAAGTGGAGGAAACAGTGGAACTGGTTCTGCAGACATCTGGAACGTGTTCAGACGGGTCAGCAGGAGCTACTGAGTGTGAATGCTGCTCAAGGGAATCCAAGTCGCTAATCGCTTGATTGAAACAGCATCTTCAGTGCTGGCTCTATTAAGATTAAATACCTTTAAAAACAGTGAGAGTAGCAGAGAGGAGAATAACATCCAAATGGGCTCAGGGATGTTTCTATGAAGTGTACTTTTGTCTGCTTTTGCTTTTGCTATTGTCATCGTGATCAGAGCTTCTTAGTACACAAGCTTTTAAGTTGATTTAGTCAGAATTGCCCTCAATCGTACCCTCAGAGAAAAAAAAAACTACGACTAAGAAGACTCATTTGGTAATTATATACAGGAATAAAAGATCATACATGCCCAGTGTTTGCCTTTTTACTTCATTGTTCTCAATTAGCCTCAAAAAGGAGAATCAAAGGCATGCTTGTGTTGTCCTCTTTGTGCAGCTTAGAAGCTACATCAAGATGATCCATCCAGAACAATCTTCTGTGATGGGTTTTTGTTTTCTGTTTGAGCATGACTTTCCTTTAACACCTCAATCCCTAGCTGCCCCAATACTCTATCAATCCAGTGTACTTGGTCTGTTTGATGGCTTTTTGTAGCACGTGCTTCTAAAAAAAGGCAGACATCAAGTCAGTGGTCAGTTAATAGTGTCAGTTCTGCAGCACAAGAATGACAAGTGTTGGATCTGATTGATGAGATAAATCCATTTGGATCAATTTCCTAAAGAAAAGAAACAGGCATTTAAATTGGGTTAAAATAGTTTGCGGCAGATTTCTTCACTTCAAAGACGTCATGTGGTTTGTCGTTTGTCAGGCTTTGCGGGGCTGTTTTTGTGCGTTGTTGGAGAAACACACTGACAGCTCTGTTGGGCTTACCACGAACTTCACATAGGTCTTCTGTTCTGTCATTAACCTTTGTTGTAGCAGGCTCATCAGATGACCTCAGGGTTCTTCAACTCAGCCTAGAAAACAGTTTCTAATTTGGATTTTATACTTTGTCAAACTCTTTATCTTCTGGTTAGTAATCAGTGAATCTTACAAAGTTTTGAGAGCATGTGTCATGATTTTAGCGACTTGGTTGATTTTCTATTTATCACTGTATCAATACAAACTGAAATGGAGAAGCCGTTTGGATATGTTCATACCTCAATAACCCATGAAACTGTGAATAATAAAGAGCTGAGCTTGGTCAGTTGTTACAATAACAGATGATTCCTCTGTGTTTCTTCTGTCCTAGGTGACGTTCATGAATTTTAAAGCCAGGTACAAGTGAGAAGAGGGTGTTGGAGCTGCAGTCTCTTGTTTCTGTAAGCTTTCCTCTTTAACTGATCCTAATGACAAGTGTTTCGTCTGAGCCATTGTGTAAACTGAATTGAATGTGGCTGTGAATGCAGCTTCGTTTCAGCACTTTCGTGGACAAAGTGTGATTTTTCTGTTGTGTGTGCTGATATCAAAACTGGATCTGACTGTACATGTACCTCTCACCTTGTTCGCTGTCTCACACAGGGAGCTTTTGATTGGTTTCGCAGCAAATGCAGACCTTCGCTCTGGGTAGTGTTCTGTCCCTGCGCGCCCTCAATAGCTGCTTTCACTTAGTTGAAGAAAGGGGGTCTTTTAACAGCCCTTGCAGGCATCACTCCAGAAGCCTTTTAGCATTGGGACCTACAGTATGCCTCTTAATGGACTTTCTCTCTGTGAGCAATAAAGATTATATCTTTAGTCAAAAAGAGCTGTTAGTAACACTAGCCTGAATTAAACAACAAGGTCATGTTAGCTGCAGGATGATGTATGAAATGTATAGATGGAAGAAGTTGGAGAAAAGTGTGATTCAACCATCTGACTAGTACTCTTTATGAATACTTATTATGGTCCCTACTTGAGTTGTGTCAAAATGAGGCTAAGACGTGGCTTGATTGATTCCTGAGGGCGTCTTAGTAGCAACAGAGACATCCATTATTGGTCAGTTTTCTTTGGGTTTAGAAGGTTGGTTTATGAGTAGTTAAGGGGTGTAAATAGTACTGATATACATTATCCTACTCAAGTAGATGTACTGTGACTTTATAATAATTCTACTCAAGTAAAATATTCAAGTACAAGTAAAAAGAAGCTCAATTAAATAATAGCACAAGCAGCACTCTGCTCAGTATCTGGCAACATTTGTGAGAAAGAGCTATTGTGACCATGTCCTATGTTCAGTGACGTGCTGTGAGCACTAGGGTTGGGTAGGCAGGGCGTTCCAAATCGAGACCACCAATGTCAACACCAATGACAATTTCATATGTTTCTGCTGGCAAGTGTTAATTCAATTCAATTAAATTCAACTTTATTTGTATAGCACAATTTACAACAAAGTCATCTCAATGCACTTATCAAAATATGAAATTCATAATAAAAAAGAAAAAAACCAACAAGATCCACATGAACAAGCATTTAGCCATCTAACAAAATCAACATCATAAACACCATTAAAGAAGCATAAACAATTATTTAATATAGCCTCCATATTCTCCCAACAAGATTTATCTCATGACACGGCAGCACATCTGTTGTTTGTGTTGGAAACACAGAAACACGGAGAAAATGACAACAACAACAACTCAGAACAGCCTCAGTGAGGAGCATCCACAAAGTCAATTCTTCCTTTTGTATCATTTACTGTAGAAAAGTATGAAACATGTTCTGACCTTACCTTTGCTGAAGGTCTGGTAACTCAGGTGTTGATCTCCCATCTTTTAAAAGCTGTCGTTTTTCCTGAAAAAAAAGTTTCTTTATCGTCTCTTGCGCTGTCATCCTGACTGTAGTGTTATCCCGCCCACTAGCTAGAGAATGTCGCAGCAGCGGTCACGTGATATCAATTCACTAATGCACTGTGAACTTAGGTATAGCATTTAGCATAGCGCGGTTACGTCCAAAGGTAGTATGGAGAGCTGCCTTTTTACGTAAATGGTTTTCATCCTGGGGGACTGACTGCGCATGTGCAAACACATAAAAACAAACTATGGGAACAGAGGCAGAGCAGAAACGTGCCTTTGAGAAGGGGTGTGGCCTCCTCTTGCCTTACAGCAGTTAGGAAATAGCGATGTTTAGCAATTTGGGCTACGAAAAGCACAAAATACTGACACTTTCAAACTTATAGGTATTGTAGGCTATCGGAAAGTGACAAATAAATAATTTATAATTATATTATAATTAAAACAAAAAATAAAAATATCATTTCACCCTTTGGTAGGCACTGCCTACCTTGCCTACCCTGACTGCACGTCACTGCCTATGTCACAGAAACAATCATAAAGTTGATATTTCTATTGATTTATGACTCAAAAAATGACAAACTGCACTGAATTTAATAAAAAAGGTCTTGAGGACAATCTGAGGAAATCAAAACCACTGGAGTTAACTTTTGTTCCCATCAATTTGTCTGAAGTTATTTAATTCATCTTGAAACTTGAAATCAAAATATTGTGTCTTTTAACATAAGATTGCTTCTCAAATCTCATACCAGCAGTGAGATGACGACTGGACCCCCCATAACAAAATTCCCCTTTTCAGAAAGCACAAATCACTGTAGCGACAGTGACAATTGATTGCCTTTGAAGGGGAAGCGCAGGGTGCGGGAGAGAATGTTGAAAATCTAGATCTTAGCATTCTATGATAACAAAGGGCTTTGATCAGAAGGATCTCTATAGTCTTTTGACAGCTAGGAGAACTTATAATTGATTTGCATTAGTTCCAATGTGTTGGCCTTCAGAGCATGAAGAACTATTTCCAGTTTCTTGTTTTTTATCATCGAAAACGTCCAAACGCTGCTTCAAGACTAAAGCAGTCTGTTGAAAGCAGCAGCGCATCTGGCTTAAAAACGTGAGTTGCCATGGTAGCGCTTGCAATATAAACCAATTCAAAAGCTCAAAAGTCTTCCACGCGTTTGCATCTTGATGCTGATTGGTCGACGGCATTGAAAATATTACTCGTTCACTTCCTCTCAGGTTTTCTCCTTCAACATATCAAAAAGAAAAACAAGTTGTTATTTTTGGATTATTCAAAACTATTTTATGTTAACTTAAAATGCTGCTTTTTTGATTAAGCCTTTGCAATTATACATTTCATCCAAAAGAAAGAAAAAATAAATGCAATTTATGTGACCTTTTTTCATAACAAATAAAAGCAAATGCAAATAGTTTCTTTTGAAAATCTGTCATCTACTTTGATTAAAATGATTAAAGAGTCTGTCCTTAAGACTGCTCTACTGTAAAGTGTCTTGAGATACCATTGGTTATGATTTGGCGCGATACAAATAATAGATTGATTGATTGATAAATTACTATCCCGGTTTTTCAGTTTTAAAAATCTGGTCACCCTACATCAACAGAGAATGAAACTTTGGGAAAAGTATTGAGCTTCTAATGTCTAACTTGTGGAGCGCTGCCGTTACACATGTCTACAGTAATAGCAGTCATTTGCAAACAATTAGAAAAGTGAGCAGCAGCTGCTGGTTTGATTTGTAGCAGCTAACAAGCTAATGAGCTAATGAACACACTGAGGCTACCTGTTTGGTCCTGAACAATGTGCTCCTCTTGCTCTCTTCCTGTTCAGTTCAGCGTTGAATGTGAACTCCACTCTGTTACATTTAATGAGTAGCATCTAACTACATTTGGCATCGTTCTCAGTACTTAGCCCTGCCTTTACAGTGAACTATTATGTCTGTTTGAGCTCTTTATTTGATTTGGTTGGACATAAGAAAGTCCGCTCGAGCCTGAAATCTCCTGGGAGTTAGCTTCTTTTTTTTTTGTGGTGGGAAAGGAGACGTGGTCAGACTTGTGCTTTAATGTTAGCTCAGCATCACAATTAGTACGTGTGTGTGTATGTAGTTGTTTGTCAGGCTCTATCTTTGTCAATTTATTTGCTTTTGTGTGCGTGTGTGTGTGTGTGTGTGTGTTTTGCACACTCATGCCTCATCAACAACCCTTCCGAGGACCATCTGGTTCAATTTTAGGAGGCTCGTGGCGCTGCGTTGGGGCGGCTCGGGACTTTAAAGCAGTTACAGACGAGCAGTGCCAGTACCTCCCAACTTACACACAAGTCCTCAGTGTGAGGCTTTCTGCCAGTAACAGTATAGACCGACCTTTATGGCGACTTCCCAAACCACCCATGCTCATACTGCACTTTCTCCCTTCTATTGCCCTTGAAATGGGGCCTGCTCTAAATATTATCTCTCCCTATGCTTCATCCCTCGGTTTATCCCTAAGTCGGCAGGGAGAAGAAAGGAGCTGTAGGGCTGAGTCACTTTTTCCCCTCTCTTCTACTCTCCCAAAAACCGCAGGCAGCGGCAGCGGCTTCCTGGAGATGAGCGCTTTTGTCTGTTGTGTGACTGCTGCGGCTTTAGGCAGATCTTCCTCTGATGAGGTAATGTACGAGTTAGATGAGCAGGCAGAGAGAGAAAGCAGGGAGGTATCGGATGAGAGCGACCTCAGGATGGATCTGGAACTGAATTTTAACTATTGATGGATGGATCCGTGCTTTGTTTCATTCTATGTGTGGGTCAACCATATATTTCTCCAATGGGACATTTATCTACTGTAGTGGTGTAGTGGTTGGGTAAAACTATCCAAGTGTCATATGTTAATTCAGTGTTTCTCAAATGGGGGTACGTACACCCCTGGAGCGGGGATGGGCAACTCTATCGCATCGGTGGCCACAGAAATGTGATTGTATCTGATCCGAGGCCCACGTTATCAACATTCATGTCAGCATTCAGAATAATGATCTGAGCATTAATAAAGAAGGAAAAAGGGTTTGTAAGTTTTTACTCATTGTGTGTGGTTTTTGTTATCTTTTGTGTTGATTTGTGTGTTCTTAGGGGTCACTTTTTGTATTTTTGTTGTTGATTTCTGTATTTTTCTGTCATTTTTGTGGACAGGTTGTGTGTCTTTTGAGCTTTTCTGTAATGTGTTGATGTTTTTGTAGTAATCTTGTTTGTTTAAGTGGTTTCTGTGTCTGTCTTTGTTGTCCTTTTGTGTTTTATGAATCATTTTATGTATTTTTGGAATTTTTGGACTCACACAGAGCATATTTTTTGGTGATTAGAACCTTAGTAATATCTACTTAGAAATATAGAATATATGATTTATTATATCCTACTGTATGTTCAACTGCATTGGACCCACACGAAGGAAGTGGAAATTGTTAAAGAGAAGTCTGCCAAAAATAAGGAGAGAAGTTACCACATTTCAGCTATTAAACACTAAGTCCTTACCACAGTCAAGCACAACTACATATTAAACTTAATGTCCCAATTCCAAATGTTGCACTATAATTGCATATGAAAAACAAAACTAAAACGATTAACCATGGTAAATCAGCTTTTATAAACATGTAATTGATTTTCAATCATTCAAGGACAATATCAAAACATATATAAAAAATACATTTTAATAAAATTATGTTATAACACGTGTTATGGCGGAAATAGGTCATTTGAAGCAAAATTGATCAAAGTAAAGTAACCAATTGGTCATGCAAAAAGCAACAGAATTGATTGACAATGTGCTCACTGCTGTCTTTTCTGTGACATTTTCGACAACATTGTGCAGAAAAGGATTTGCAACGAGTGTGTGTGCGTTATGACCGGTGTTGAAGTGCAGCGTCCAGTGTGTGTCAGAACAGAAGAATAAACAGCCGTTGTTCAGCAACTACTACTGTCTATCACACAGAGCCGCTTTTGAACAAATTGGATCCCCGCCGGGCCCCCAAGTGACCCCATCCCTAGTGTATCATGCGTATAAAATGAATATTCACTCTGCTTTTCATACACTCTTTACCCACAACAACTTCACATTCTGCACCTCTGCAAAGCACACTCCTCTGATTGGTCAGATGTTGACTGCTCTCAATCACTGCAGCGACACATGCACGGTTTAAATACAGCTCTTTCTGCTCTCCTTCTGCGCCTCATGGTACAACATATGCCTGCACTGCGTCCATTGAGCATAAGTGCAAATGCATTCCCACTTTACAAAATGTGCCCCCCCAATGGAAGCGTGTGTTCTGAGTTTAGAGCGTGCTTCCAGATCTCCCTCCATCCAACTTCTAACACAGAATTAACCTGGCAAACAGCTTGTTGTTACCAGAAGACACGAGTCGCAATTGAGTAAGTGAGACTCAGTAATAAACCAGGCCTCCCATCAACGGTTTAGAGTTATAAACTGCCTGAAGGTAACACAAGCCAATACCGGCGTGCGCCACTCTCTGCTGCTCCATTTTTCATTTCTCTTCTTGGCCTTAACTTCCTTTTCCTCATTGGTTCTTTTAATTCTTGGGATGTAACACTCTTTTACTTTACTTTGCTTCTTGTAAATTCTGACAAAAAAAGCAGCTTTTGCTTACCTTTATTCATGTGTCACAAAAAATTGTTCCAACTTAGAGTCCATGGTTGCCAAGCAACAGGATAGCTGGCTCCATAGACATATACAGTAGGTCAAGCTCTGACCAAATCTATCTCTATCAGTGTGGAAAGCACAATGTTGTGCCTTAAATGAATTGGATTGGCTCTGACTGAACTGAACCCGCCAGAGTCGCCAGTCAACTCATTGAATTCACCCCCCAGCACACAAATCCACCCGCATTTGGTGGGTGATGGGTGCTAATTTTCAACCCTGATCTACACAGAGCACACACCTTCCATAGAGGAATTGCACCAGATTCACCCAATTTACAGAATTCTTGTTCCCTTTTGTAACTGTCATGGTTCCCTTCGGTCAGGGGTCAAGGTCAAGTTCATCTGTTGTGCTCCAGGCTACGATGGACGCCACCTGGTCTTTAGACCGCAGTGATCTGCCATTTTATCCCCCCCCAAACAATAGGCTTCTTCACCTTTTTTGCATTCTTTGACAAGCCTTAGCTGGAATGAGGCCTTTTTCAGCTGTTAGTCATCTTTCAACACTTCATTAACCCAGTCTGGCTTCAAAATAGTTTGTGTAAAGGTAAGAAAACGAACCGCATTCCCCCTCCTGCTGCACAATCACCAGTTTCAGATGTGTTGTCAGCTTTCTATTGGTGCTGTGACCTGAAATGATCTGAAATCAAATGCACACCAACACCCAAATCTTCATAATTACAGTGTTTTCATTACAGTAGATACTGTATCCTGCATCTCATTTAAAAGCCACTATCAGCTAAAGTTGAGCGACTTTAATGACTACTGATTGCATTCCTACATAGGACGACCCTCGCCTTTGTTTTTGATGCGATCTGATCATTAAGTACGTAAAAGCATTATGGAGGTCTCTTTCTTGATTAGATGTGCCCCATCATTTAACAAAGCGTGCTCGAACTTAATCCAATTAGCCGCATTGTAGCAAGAGGGCGGTTTGCTTGGTTTGCTACAGAACCAGCTACATTATAGAGCAATTAAAGGCAGCGCTGATGAGATAGATGCAGTGATCTTCTGTACCAGCTTTATCCTGTACAGAGTTGTAGGGTTGTTCTGGTTTCTATCCAAGCTAACGCTATCGTGTACAAAGCAGGGAACACTCAACTGGGGTTGGGGTCAATTACATTTTTCAGTTAAAATTACGTTTTCACTTATCTATGTTCAATTACAATTAGAGTGACCTGCAACATCCCAATTACAATTAAACGACAATATATTTTCATCCTCAGAAAGTCAAGCCTAATAAATAACCTAATAAAAGTTAACTTTCCTTTTGTGTTAGCTTTCTGTTAGCATCTCTTATGATAACGGGTCCTAAATCAGCTGTAAAATATACTAAAAACAAATATCTATCATCTAATTTATTTTCTATCTATTGGTTACCATGTTAGGCTTCCTAATCAATGAAAATATAGGTTTTAATATTTTTTGTGTGGGCGTCTGGGTGTTTTTTATGTCAGTATACCCCATCATTTAATGTTTTTTAATGGTAAAATGTGAAAATGCTTGATATGAAACATTTTAATAATTGTTAACTACATATGTGTAGAACTGTACTTAAAACCCCCAGTTTTGCATTAATTATAATTGACAATCTTTACATAATTTTCATGGCATTTACAATTATAAAGTCAATTATCTAAACTCATTTACAATTATGAAAGCAACATATTTTTTTTAAATTACAATTACAGTTATGATTATGCCATAACTGTAATTAATTAACAATTATGCAATCACAATTATAATTGACCCCAACCCTGTCACAGTGGCCAACGACTACTGACCCCATCACATAGAGAGATCATTGAAAAACATTTTAAAGGCAATGTGGAGACAATTAAGCTATATCAACTTAAAACATGCTGAAAACAGCTTGAAGATTGTGCTTTGAGCTCCTCACTTTCAGTTGGCTTCTCTTTGTGCATAGATTGCATGTTCTCTCTAATGGTTTATGGATTACCTGTGTATGCAGGTTTTAGTTGAGTCTCTATTGCAGGGGTCACCAACCTTTCTGAAACTGTGTTCACCGTTTGACTTTACTTAGAGGGTAAGATAAAAAAGGAAGACGACCAGTAACTTAAAACAGTCAGAAATGTTTACGTTTCAACATGCAACACTTTGTTTCTCCTCATTTTTTCATTTTCATCTTTCTATTTTACTAGCTTCTAACAAACACTTTTAACTGGTCATATAACATGTAACATTTGTAAAATGTAACAAATATTTCATATTTTACAAAAATCCACCTTGCATTTTTATACTTATATTTTATATATCATATTATATATAACATACTGTGCCACTGACCTTAATTTAATGCTAAAACTGTATTAGGTGCAGCAGTATTTAACTCTGTTAAGTACTATTCTACATCTTTGTATTTATCTTTGTGAGTTTGAATCCTGGAAAGTGAGTCAGATTTTAGATGGAGCTCATTGGTGAATAGATCTCATGAGGGACCCTCACATGGTCCATGCGAGCTACCTGGGGCCCGCGGGCATAGAGTTGGTGACCCTGCTGTATTGTCTGTATTCCAGTTTAAGCTATGTAACAACATGTGCAAACATATCCTTCCTTCAGCTATGGGATGTGCTGTGGTGTCCATTGGCTCTGATTAAGTGGCTATAGAGAATGAATTAAATAATGAATAATAAATAAAATATAATTAAATTTAATGATTTGAACACAAAAACCAATTAGGTTTTGTTTAGCTGTTTATTCAAGGATCTGTTTGAGTGTCGTGTTACACAGCTATGTTAACACGGCGCCAGCTGGAAACCCTGGCCACTGAGAAGTGAGCGTGGTCGCTGCGTCTCCTGGTGACACCTGCGGGTCCTTTAAAACCACCCTCTCACCTCTGACTGTTCTACCAGCTCAATCCTCTAATCTTCTCTTTTGTTTTGTGTCACTCTCAATTAGCTACAGACCAGAGGAAAGTGTGCGCCGTGAGCTAAGATGAAAGCTTTAATTACTCTCCACTGCTGGTTGTGCTTCTGAGGAGTTGGTTACAGAAGTTGGGATATCAGTAATCAACTTGATGTCTTATTTCCTGTAAATGTTTGAAATTAAGACTCAAAGTCAAAGAAAATTAAATCAGTAACTGTGTTTTATCTTGTAGATTAAACCATAACCTGTATTTTCAAATATAGTTCTGCACCAATCCAAACCTGCAAAGCATAGAATTGATGTTTTTTGTCAGTGGCGTGCATATAAAGGCTCTGCTTTTGGACATTGTGACGTATTAATTGCACCAGTCAGAGGCGAATAGTTTACTGTTGAATGCATAAACTCCAGTTGACTCATTCCCTAATGATTTAAATGTGCAGTGCATTGAACAAAACCCTGTGAAATAGGCAGTCATGAGTTCCTGGAGCTGCAACCATATCATACCTGTCAAGTTTTGGATTAGAAAATACGGGACATTTTCTGGCGCCCACTACGAGCCGTCCCACCTGCCCAACCAAGCTCTAGTATCCCTTATATTTTAAGACAGGTGTACAGGAAATGTAAAATAACCACTTCTCAACCACTTACTGAATACAATTATGTGATTAGAATCTGGTAGGTTGACCTTTATTAACAATGAAATGTGCACACAGAAATTCATCTAACTGAGCTTTACATGCATTTTGATACATAATAAGCTGTTATATATATACTGTATATGAAATATTGTAGTTTTCTATATCGCCAAAATAGAAAACTCGATACATCTTGAGTGTCGATTTATCACGCAGCCCTAATTCCTAAATTATAAAACAGCCTAAATTAAAACATAATTGTGTATATGAAGCACATATGTTTATATACACGTCAACACGTTGCATATTTACTGTTAATTTCACATTGTTTGTCTTTAAGTTAGACATTAACATTTTATTTTCATTATATATTTTATTTTAATTTCTCATGGTTCTCTGGTATTCACTAATGGCTTATTAGACACATTTATTACAGACTTCACATTCTTTAACGCAGCATATTTGTGGCGCTTGTGATTGGATGATTTTTCATGGTGACTTACGTCATTCCTTCCGCTGTGGTAGACGTTAAAATCTCAGTTATTAATCTAACAGAACGTGTAACTGTGTCCCATCCTGATGGTCTTTATGAAGATAAACTCTCTGTCACATTTTACGACGTATTTAAACGAGTTCTTTGGTTTTTTTTGCTGGAACGTCTTCATTCATCATCTCTCTTCTGAGTTGTTTCCGGGTTTGTTGCCTCTGTCAGCACTAATCTCGCGAGAACTGCCACTCAGGCCATTTCAGGTTCAGATCTCGCGAGGCTAGTGACGGAGTTCAGTTTAGTAAGGCGTCTTTTAATAATTATTACATTAAAATACGGGATATTTACGGGAAAATACGGGAAGATGGCAGGAAAGAGGGGTAAAATACGGGTGTTTCCCGGCTAAAACAGGATACTTGACAGGTATGGACCATATTCACGAATGAACCAAAAAGGGTGATCATTGATTGGCTGCAACATGATGAGTGTGATAAATCAAACAGGTAAGCGATAAATGGAAATCTACATTTATGCTTCCTCTATATAGATCACCCAGATACTATAAAATGTGATATCGGTTTTCCCACTGATATTTAAAAACTGAAATGTGCTGCTGTTTAAAACAACTTATTAAAAACAAATATGGCACGTATTCCATACCTAAAGTTGCAAAGTATTCTTATCTTGCACATATCTTTATTTGTTGAATACATTTTGATTAAGCATCACATTATAAGTAGGCTTGACCTGTTATTTCCATTGAGATAAATGTTATGACCTAAAATTGGTTTGGGAGTGGGGAGTCTGTATATACAGTATCGGTTAAAGCTGCAATATGTAAGTTTTTTTTGGCATCATTTGGTAAAAAATCCATAATCATCTTTGAGCATTATTGTAATCCAAAGTGTTCTAAGTGGACAGTGAATATCATCTCCTTCTCCTGGTACTGTAAATGACGTTTAGAAATCCAGGAGCGGGACTCTGGACTTCAGCCAATCAGAGATCTTTCTCCAAACACGTGTGCTCCATGAACTGTTTTGGGCGTTAGACGTCAGACGTGTTCACGTCAGACGTGTTCACGTACCATTGGTAGTAAAATTGCAATGACGGACGTTCCAGCAGAGGTCTCCATCACAGCGTTAGACACAACAGTTACACGGCAAATCATGCGGAAAAAGGCAGAACAAGGTGGAGAAGCTACAAAATAAATCCTCAAACATGTTCAGTAGGAACTAACTGCTTTAGTCTTCGCGGATCCCTGTGACTGTGCAGGGTCCGCCCCACACACTGGTGTCGGAGAGAAAGTGAGAACAGACGGGATAAATGTTTTGGTTTCAAAATGGAGCAGAGAGAGGATTCTACAAACTGCAGCTTTAAGTGCACCAGTCAGAGGTGAATAGTTTACAGTTGTATGCATAAACTACTTTACATCAGACTCATTTTGTTATGATATGCACATTTAAATGAACACATTTAAACCCTGCGATATAGGCAGACATTAGTTCCTGGAGCTGAACCAACCATATTCATGCACAAACTAAAAAGGGTGATTGAAGATGGGCTGCAAGAGTGAAACATGGTGAGCGTGGGGACATTGTTCATGAGGCTGAGGGGAAGACGCTGTTCTTGTGGTGAAGGGTTTCAATCCTGAGGGACCGCAGCTTCTTACCAGAGGGGAGAGTGAGAGGGGTCGGCAACGATCTTACCTGCACGCCTCAGGGTCCTGGAGGTGTACAGGACATGCATAGATGGTAGATTGCGTCCGATCAACCTCTCTGCAGAGGGTATGACACGCTGTAGCCTGCACTTGTCCTTTGCTGTGGCTGCAGCGTACCAGACTGTGATGGAGGAGCAGAGGATGGACTCAATGATGGCAGTGTAAGAGTGCACCATCATGGTCTTTGGCAGGTTGAACTTCTTCAGCAGGAAGTACATCCTCTGCTGTCATTTCTTGATGAGGGAGGTGATGTTCAGCTCCCACTTAAGGTCCTAGGTGATAGTGGTCCCCAGGAGGCGGAAAGACTCCACAGAAGACACCATGGAGTCACCAATGGTGATGGGGCGTTTTTCCTGAAGTCCACAACCATCTCCACTGTCACCAGGTCTCTAGATGGTCAGCCAATGAGGGTGGTGTTGTCTGCGAACTTAAGGAGCTTGACAGACTAGTGACTGGGGGTGCAGCTGTTAGTGTACAGGGATGTACAGTATATAGAAAATGATATTGGAGGCAGTCCCAGTTTGTGATTGCAGTTTCAGGGTTTTTTTCTGCTCTTCGTGGTTCAACCCTTTCAGAACTGGGAAAATATGCAGCATGGGTCAGAGGGGATGTTTTTAAGTGCGTGTTCACCACCTTATCAGAGACACTGTTTCTGTTTACAGGCAGTTGTTGACATGCAGTGTGATGAACACACTGATTTTTGGAGAAAACAATGCCGAACTATGAAGACCAGGGACACTTAAGACTAGAGTAATTGTAATATGAAAGGAGGCCAAATGTATGTGATTGTGTCTACGGAGTGTGTTTGTGAAAGCTCTTGGATGAGGCTTTAAAATGTTTGGCTTTCTTTCAATTGCTGGATCTCTTCCTGATAATAGAGACAGATTTTTGATGCTTTTGCCAGTTTGGCATTTTAAACAGGTCCACATAAGTTAGACAGTCAGAAAATGCTGAATGCAGCAGGGTTTGATTTATCATCTGGCTGCTCTCAATTTAACCTATGGAGTCATACTCAATAATTAATGTCTATTGGCATGTGACCCTATATGCCATACAGTAAACAGCACATCTCATAACTATGTATGAGATCTTGTAGTCAGTTAATATATGGCTGAAAGGCTCACAGACAAGCCCTCAGTCTTAATAAATCAGTTATATCTAATGAAGCTCTTAATTGTGATTTACAGCCTGTGAGTCCAGCGTGGCCACACACTGAAGATGGAGAGGAGGAGTAAACATGGGCCACTGCCTCTCTGTAGTATTTTAACTAGGATGCATCTCAAATAAATTAATCAATATTATAAACTGACTGTGTGACGTTCACAAGATAAAACACTGACATGTTAAATTATGCATTCTATTGAAAAGGCTGCATTATAGATATATATATTACAAGTATATCCTATAAGAGAAAAATATTGCATTACAGCAGTGATGGGCAACTTCTATCAGAACGGGGCCACAAAAATGTGGTTGTTTGATCCAAGGGCCACATTATCAACACATATATTAGAATTCAGAATAAAGACCAATCTCAGCATTAATACAGGAAAGAACAAAGGAATTTTTTTTAGATCTTTTGTGTATTTTTGAATTTATTTTGTCTATTTCCCTATCAATAATGCAAATTTTTGTTGCCTTTTTGTGTTTTTTCAGTCATTGTGTGTTTTTGTTGTTTTTGGTGTTATTGTTGTCTTTTTGTGTATTTTTTGTCATTTTGCGCAATCTTGTTAACATTTTGTGTGTCTTTGAAGCTCTTTTGTGTATGTTGTTGTTTTTGTAGTCATTTTATGTTTACGTGGTTTTTTAGTGTTTCTTTGTTATCATTTTGTGTACTTTTGTCATTTTGTGCATTTTGCTGTTGTTTGCTATGTTTCTGGAGTTTGTGTATTATGTTGGGCTTCATATAACTTCCAATTTCCTGAATTAAAATTTTGTTTTTGGGAACGGCCGAGGGCCGCTGGTTGCCTTTGTCTGTTTTACAGTATACCGGTACCTTTACATTTATACATTTTGACATTTTACTATAACATTATCCTTTGTACTTTTTACACATTTACTAGATGTTTTTGAACACTGGAAAAAGACAAAAAAAAATGTGTGTGCGCTTGTGATGGACCTGTGGTTATTCCTGTTGCTGCCTCCCCACACAATATCAAATGTTTATTTACAATAACCAAATACTACTAAATGACCATGTAATCATGCATTTAAACCCCATTTCTCTATAGTTTGATTTAAAGTCAACTTTATTTGTCTCCTCGTACGAGTAATTGATTGATTTTGAGGACGGGCACTTCTGCATTTATTACGATATGAAAAAATAAACAACTCATACGATGTACATCAAGGCACTGTTGCATACAGTGGATAAACTATGTGTAAACCAACAACATTCTGTACATCAAAATGTATTTAAATCAATCTAATTTGATCTTGGGTAAATTAAAAAGAAATGTAAACCATGATGAGATGTGAGTCATGGTCATGTGATGCACTGGTGACAATGGGACATTGGGACATTGGGAGTTCCAGTCCCGTTGGTGGCCCCTGTCAGTGCCCAATGCTTTTCAAAACATAATAATAATTAAAAAAAAGAAATTTATGTTTTGAGTGAATTTTGATTTATTAAGTTTTTTTGGGGCAAAATTAATTTATCATATATTCTCATACAAATAAATGCTTAACATATGCAATACTCATCCTGGATCTTTTATTATCATATTGTACATGGAGTAAGTTCTTCTGTGTTCTTGCCGTAACAGGTTTTTATTATATTTTCTGTTTGGTCATTTTGTTTGATCCGCTTTTTTTATATATATCGTCTTGTGGTGTTTTTTCCTTTTTGTCTTTTTTTTTTTTTTTTTTAATTAATAATTCAAAACACCCCAAAATAGTCACATATTTACATGTGTACTATTAAAATATTTGACAAATGTCACATGGTTGGTTTATTTTTAAATGTCACGTCCCAGGAGCTCTGTCGTAAAGTGTTAGAGTGAAGTAAGTGACATAGTCTACGCACGTGTTGAAAAGATCTGAAAGGATCAGGCACTGACAGCCCCCAAACATGTCTCTATCAGACCCTGGGCTGGACTCCTATAGGGGGGGTTACTCTGCCTTTGGTCCAATACCAGCTGCGATAGACTCCTGTAACCTGATACAGGATAAGCGAGTACAGATGAAGGGATGTAAGTTAATATATTAGTTGAATGTTATGTGGAGAATCTTGTGTTGGTAGCCCTGCACTGTGCAATGTAATGTTCAAAGTAATACATGTGTATATACTATATTTTTTACCTTTTGGTTAATCAGAATCACCAAAATCTATATATGCCACTTTTGCCAAACTCAAAGTTCTGCTTTATTACTACTTAATTTGTATTTATTTAATTAATTAAACACCAACTCCTGACGTTCTTAAAGCAGGAGTTTCGATAAAACTCTAAGTCAGGGCTCAATTTTCCAGGACAATTGAATCCCACCTTTACCTTAAATCTACAATTTAAAGACTTAAACCAATGTGAGTAAAAGCTGCTGTGATTGGTCAGATTAACTGTTTACAATGTTTGAACTGAGGCCTTGTGTGCAGCCAACAATGTACATTCTCTCTGGGACCGGTACAGGACAATGGTTACCTTGTGTGGTGCGAAGGGGCTGTGATCTCAGCGTGCACACACACACACACACACACACACACACACTGACACACTGAGGGCTCTGACTGCATACATGCACACATGTGTTTTCACACACTCTGCTTTATGTTCTTATTCAGAGAATCAGGAAGCATGACTTATTTACGCTCCTCAGCGAGCAAACTGTTCACAGGAGTGTTTCATCTCCATCAGCCCTACATGCGTTTATCATGAGTATAAAAGGCACGGTCATGGTGTCAGATACGCTCCAACCACGTGCACGCACAGGCCCGTTTTCCCACAACACACAAATACAGTTCAATGTAATTATGTGGACTTGATGGCTTCAGGCAGACCAGGGGACACTCTGCAGAAAGGATTAGTCTGGATTGTGACAGCTTGACATGCCATGGGACACTGACATGCCTCCAACCACCAAACATCACAAGTGGAACTATAGAGGAGTGGGTTTCCTGCTTCAGCACGACCCTCCTCACACCTGTGCTAATGTCTCATTGACCTAATGATGCTTTCAAAACTGTTATTTGTTCGTATTCCTGCTTTAGTGTGAATAGCCCACATCAGACAGATTGGATTTGATAATGTGTAACTACATACACACTGCCACGGATAATCACAATGACATCCCCTCCTCAGACAATTTGTTCGACACATTCTTCATTCACGCAGCTCAATAATTGAACGCAAACGTGTTGTTTATCGAGCGACTAAAAGTCGCATGCCTTCTGAATAATACAGTCATTTCATGCAAACAAAGCTGAGGAAATCCTCAAAGCTCATTCTCGGATAGGGAACAAAGTTCATTGTCATTGGATAGAGAGGCCACTGGGATTACAATGGGGGCATGCAGTGAAACGACTTGTCAATCCTAATCTGGGATTAGCAGCCTTTCGCGCCTCTGTGGTGCTTTAAAAGCCACCTGTTTGGGTGATGCCACAGATGCTGTTTCACTGCCAATCTGCTTGTTTGATTCTATCCTTTATTTTATTTACATCAATTTAAAATTAAATGAACCTTGATTTTGAATAAAATATAATCCAACACTGCTGTCATTTTTAAACTGGTCCATTTGTTTGTTTTCTGTTTGGACGAGTTTTTTACATCACCACAATTTCTTAAGTTTTTAAATCAATCTTTGTTTGATTTTCATTCATTTATTCCAAACCTGTTTTGGAGTATTTTCCTGCTCTGTGATGTCCTTGCATTTAACAGGATTTGAAATAAAGGATGTGACATAATTGTCCTCCTTCGCTGCTCGAAGGCATCAGATCCTCTCAACTCCAAACTTGCTGAATTATAAATAATATGTCATGAACACCTTGGCAGACTCACGCAGTGCATTACAACAGTTGTCGTGATTGTTCTCGGCCTGGGCGAGACTCTGGAGTCGTGTAATGAGTTTGAAGCCCATTTGTTTTTGCTGCTCGCCTCAGGCCCGATGTGATCACTCATGTGTGTGGGCAGCTGTTCTGTCGCTCCTGTTTACTTCTTACTGCTTATGTCACCATAAAATACAATTACTTGTCAATGATACTTTTTAACTGTTGAATTAAAACAACAACTCACCCTGTTTTTAATCTTCCAAGTAGCCAAAAGAAGAAGGATTTTTGTTTACTTCCATTAACAACATTTAAAAGGTTGAATTTAAATTTAATCATAATTTTTTTTTAGATGCGATTTTCTCTATTTTTGACCACTGACGTAGTACATCCATTTTTTTCTGTTTTAAAATTTCCCTTAAACCATTTTATGGCTTTTCAGTAATTTTGACATCTTGACTTGTGGACTAAATTCCTCTAAATTGCCCAAAAAATGTTAGATTGGGATTAATGTAGTTTATTGTTATACATATTATAATATATTTTATACCCTTTAGGAGTATTGAACCCAAACACACTACGATATCTTGTACTGCTACTGTATGTAAGATTTCATAATGTGGGATTTGATGTGAGATTTGACGTGTCCATCTGTTTATCTCATTTAAACACTACTGTTTAAGAGGGCAACAATGAATATGTGTGATATTAAAAAACATGTGTGAGACTATATTCTGTTTCATGTTGCTCATTCCATTTCAGGAAGGTAGTTCTGTTATTTTAGTCCCTTTTTGCAGAAAATCATAGGCCCTAGATTGGTAGATCTACTCTACTCTACTCTAGATATGAGTATTTAACTTTTATTCTACTCAATACATATATTTGAGAAGTGGAGTTCTTAAAGTTAGTGATCCAAAAGCTTTTGCATGTTGTTGAAGACTTCTTACCTGCGCCTTTCCTTCCGTGGACTAGGGGGGTGCACGTGTGGGTCAGGTGGATAAGTGTCACAGTGATGTCTGCATGCCCTCACTTTAATCAAATGCAGTCAAGTGAAGGAAAAGTGTCAATTTTTCAAAAATAAAACCAATGGAACATATATAAAAGCAATATAGAATTCATTTTTTAAAACTTTGTTTTTTCTTCTTTGCGGGTCGATAATGGTCCATGACTCAGTGGTTGGGGACCACTGCTTTAGGGCGCTAACCTTGGTTTGCTAATCATCATTTAACTGCACCCTGGTGTGCACTAGTACATCTCACCCTGCCAGTCTTCTTTATTTTAAAAACAACCAGAGAGAATATAAAGGGTGACCTGCAGAGGTGAACATCCAGCTCTGGCATTTTGTGTCCAGACCAGCCCACTACATTATCAGAGACACCACGTAGAAGCTGTTATTAAGTCAGTGACGCTCAACATGTGGCTCTGTCTTAATTTGAATTATTTTTCTCCCAGAAAACCTTAAAAGGGGGATTTTAACCCTTTTACTTATTTCCTTTGTCCATCTTTCAACTTCCTTTGTCTCATTTTTGCCCTTTTGTAAAAAGTTCTGACATTTTTTTTCACACTTCCTTCCTTTTGCTAATAAATATCCCTTTTTTCCCAAATTTTTGTCCATTTTTGCAAGGTTTTTTTGACACTTTTATCAAATTGTTGTCCGTTATTTATTTATTTTGGCCTCTTTTCATCCAAATAAGCTAACTTTTGCTCAATAAATACCACTTGTTTCCTTTTCCCCCTATATTTAGCTTATTTTTGTAGCAACTCTCACTATTGTTTGGCATATTTTGCCCTTTTTCTTTCAATTCTTTTTTCAATTGTTTGGCACATATGGTCCATTTAAGCTACCCTTTGCTATTACATATCACCTGATTTCTCTTTATTTTCCCATGTTTTTGCCACTCTTTACTGCTTTTGGTCCATTTTTAGCCGCTTTTCACTCTTTTCTTGCCACATTTTTGGACCATTTTTGGCTACCTGTTACCATGTCTGCCTCCACTTGCTCGTCTAAAAAAGAAATGTACTGGATTGGCCCAATTTGGGTCGACAGCCCACCGGGAAGATGCCTGGTCTGCCAGATTGCCAGTCCACCCCTGGTTACTTGACTTGTATTAAATAAATTGAATCAAACAAAACGTTAGAGAGTTCAATAAAAATGATAAGCCTGGACATTTAAAATATAATCTCCAACATTGTATCTCTTGGTAATTCCTCCTGCAGCTTTCCAGTGTTCGGTGAGGCGTGCTAGTTTTTAAATTTGAAGACCCAAAGAATAAGTGGTGTATGAATACGAGACAAAATGTGCAGCAAAATGTTTGATTGCTGTGAGTGGGACAAACAGGCCTTTAAGCTTCCTCGTGTTGACTTTGGTCTTCAATGGCTTTTTCACAGGTTTACTCTGTATCGTTGCCACTAAGTATACACACTTAATACAGTACACATATACACAAATGTATATGTGTACTGTATTTGTGTTAGCTTGGGGTGTGTTCGTATGCCAGGAAAAATAACAAGCACAAGGCAGGGTGTTGGTTGTTCAGGCCACTCCTGGATTTCTGGGGGTCTGCGGTTTTCGTCCAGCATCACCGAAGTACACAGAGCTGGAGCATAGTGGCATGTGTTTACGCCCGCTGTACAAACGATGCATTCATCGTTTTTTAAGTGTCCGAGAACAAGCTTTGATTGAGAATTTCCATCAACAGCACCACGTCAGAGATTCATCAAAAGTTGAATGTGAGGAGAGTTGAATGGCGGAATCTTAATCAAATAAAAACCTGTTTTCTACAAATCTAAAATAATGGAAATAGTGATCTAACTTCAATATTGCACCGATCTACTTTGTGTATTTTGTACCTTTACGATGACAGGAAACGTTTCACTTTTTTACTTGCGGTAGTTTAGTATCAGAAAATAGCTTTCTTTTGATTATCTACCTGAGCCATTTTTTGCTATGTGCGGACCATGAAATTGTCAGTAAGGCACTAGTGGGGACAAAGGTGACTTTTATGCCTCATCTAAGGAGAAAAAAAACATCAGTTGTCTTTACCCCTGATATAGATACATATAAATGTAGTATATAGGAAAATTAGCTTGTGTTTTAAAGTTGAGTTCTTGAACTCAAAATTTTAGATAAACAGTTTCAATTGTCGTTGACGTGTAGACAATTGTTGTTTCCCTTATGTTGTGTATTTTTATTACTGATCTTGCTTGAGCGGCTAAACTTGAGAAGATGCTTAATTTCAAAGAGAGATTGTAATGACTTTAGCCCATTTAGCTGGTAAAGTGTAATAGATTGTAGCAGAGTTTGTGGACCATGTAATGGATTAGGAATCTCCTCGTGTAATTTGGAGAACTAGGGGGCCCCCAAGCAGAGTCTTGCAGAGAGCCCCCACAAAGCTAGAGACAGATCGTTCATTATCATACAGACATTCTGTCTTGTTCTGATCAGACATCTCCTATCAGTCAACTGACTGTTTAATATATCTTTTTCATCACTAATGATCATAAATCCTTTTAAAAAAAGTCATTTTTTGCCAATAATTTGATGGAATTGTTATGACAATATGGCATTATAATCAATATCGACTATCAACTAGCATCGACTCTGAGACTTTGACATATGATGATATTTCTCGATTGTATAAATGACCTTAATTATATCTGTATGTGGGTGTGTCTGTTCCTTACACCTGTGATTGACAGGGCTAATGTACAGTATAGCTTTAACACAGCACTTTTTAAATACATGCTTTCTATATGTTAAGGTTTCATTTATTCAGATAATGTTTTTCAGGAAAGCTTATCTCCTGACATCTTTCACCGGTCAACTTTCAGTCTTCCTCAGAGGTGATATGCTGTTTGATGTATCTCTCATGAGGAATTAACAATGAGATTTAGTTTGGAAGGAGAGTTTCCACTCGCCTGTGCATACTGAGCGGCTTTCATGGAGACGTTCATTTCACAAGATGATTCATTAGTTAAAAATTCAGTAAACAAAATTGCTTTCCTTGATTTAACGGCAACAACGTCATGGGCTGATTCGGTGTGGGGTGCTTCTGGTGCTGCCATTGAGCATATTCTATTTTGGGAAAGATGCGGGAAAGGGGGAATCTCAGGGAGAAAACAGGGAAGCATGTGTGTGTGCCCGCATTCCACCAGTCTGACCTTTGACTGTGGCCTCTGTTAGCAGCGTTAGGCGATGATCTAATGAGAGTGCAGACAGACCTAAGATTTAGAAGGTGGGAGATGTGTTCTCATAGACGACCGATTCTCCTCTTCGTTCCCCTTATTTATTTACCCAGGAAAAGTAACTGAACACACAGTCTCAGCCTGTCCAACACACTCCAGTCACCCGTTGTAACCACAGAACGGTCTTTGTTACTTTGAGTTTTTCCTTCCTTAGTTACAATAGCATAAATTAGAAACTGCAAAAATATGAAAGTTTGACTTGATAGATTACATTTTTGGTTCTTGGCTGGTGTGTTTGTGTCCCTGGACCTCACTCATCCTTTACAGAGGCAGGATTCTGAAAAATTCACTTTATAATGGTTTTGCTTTAGTGATGTACATTCCTTTAGCATCATTCAGAGGGCCAAAGTTGAAAAAGTTCTGTTTCCTCCGTCCCTTGTTATTCCATATTTTGTAAAAAGTCAGCTCCAAACGGACGAGTTGGATTTTTCCTGAAAATAACACGTCATAAGGTGGAAACTCCTCCTCCTGACAATCCTGGTTCCTCCTACTCCATAAAACTGTGAGCTCCTCCTACCCCAAATGACCTCACAGGCAAAACAACTGCTGCGATGTAGTATAGAATATACATTAAACTTTATTGTCATATATGTAAAGCTACATAAACAGGGAGCAGTTACAATCAGTTTCACTTTTAGTATGCGTTATATTGCCTCCTATCGCCTTTGACATGATCTGACGTGTTTGTGACCCAATGCGACACAGCGGTTGGACACAACAATGGACTATCGTCTTAAATGGACTATTCCTGTAATCAGTAGTGGTAAGGATGAGAAGAAAGCGACATAGCAGCTCCGGTGAGTATTTGAAGCTGCTGACTGACTCTGCTGCTGCTGTGATAAACACACACCATGGAGCTGCGTTTGTCTGACTCACAATCACAATAGCCGCTTAAATAGCCATGTGTTTTACTGTAATGTGCAGTTTTTTTTGGCTGAAAACAACAGCAAGAGTGTGTGGATAGCAAAAGAAAATCGCTATAGTAATAAAGCAGTGGCATGAAGTCTGCGTCTACAGACACGCCCACTCATGCATATATATGAAGGCCTCAAAACAGCCTGTTTTTAGAAGCGTCATGAAAGTGACTTTTCAAAGTCCAGAAAACAGGCGAGTTTGAGAAAATAAACCTCAGATACTATGTAGTTGGGGTTCTTAGAACAAGTGGCGATGGGTGAAAAAGAGCATCATACTGGAGCTTTAAACTCTAGGCTTTGGTTTAATAACACAAGGAAGACTGCAAATGTTTTCTACTGCATGGACACCACTGACAGTTCTCGGGAATGATGCTTGTGTTGCTACACAGAGAGCTTTTGTGTCGACTTTTCTTTACCTTCAGTTTGGACTTGAACTTCTTTGTTTAGGCTGTCTATAAGATAAACAATTCCAAGGAAAGGTCCTCATTTTCTTTCTTCTCCTGTTTTCTCTCACTCTCTTTTAATTCCCTGTCTTTCTTTCCCGTCGGTATTTCCTCCCTTCCTGGACGACTGGAGATTTTACACCCAATTGGTGGAGTCGGAGGCCTTTGTCGGAGCCCTTCTCTCACTCCACAAGTGGCAGAAGGGACCTGGGTTGTGAATGGCGCTTTGTGTGCTGTTTTTCTAAGAGGGGGCCCTCGCTCTCTCACTCTCATCTGTCACAGGTCCCTCTACGTCCACACTTCACAATGCTTGATTGTTTCTGCCAAGTCGCCAGGTTCCAGGCCAGATCTGAACAACGCTTTACTGCCAAATTCCAACACTGCTTTTCACTTTCCTCTCTTATTACAAAAGGATTCAAAGTTACTCTCCTCATTTTAGAGAAAAGTTTAGAAACACCTTGTTTGTCTTGTATTATATAATTTAAGCAGGAATACAAGTAAAACAGAAAGAAACAAAGCAAGAGTTACATTTAGGGGGATTCTTTCCAGCATGTATTAGTCTAACTCCGGAAAAATATTATTATTCCTTTGACTACATTTGTTGGAGAAATTATTTGACTTGATGTGAGTTAAAAGCAGTTCATTAAGGCGAGGATATGAACAATAAGAATCCTCACACAACACTGTGCCCTCTGTTGAGTTATCAGTCAGCCAATCTAATCGGTATCAATTTTCAAAAGATGTTTTACAAAGAAAGCTTTCAGAGGAAGGAGTTGGACTTTTTCGAGATGTGCAAGGATTTAAAAAGGACTCAGAGTGAATTGTGTGATAGGGAACTTGGTTTTTCTACATTTTATTGTAACTTCACTGTTTTTCTCTACAGTAAAACTGTTGGGTCTCGGTAAAAGAATCTTGTATTAGGAATCAAAAACAACTACTGCTCATTCCTTCTTTTGATTTTATAACATATGAATGCTTTTTATTCTCTAATGTTTGAGCATTTTAAAAATCAATGTGGAACATATTTCCGTCAACACCCCCTTAGAAAAACATCATATATCTTAGTTTGGCTCCTTTTTTTGTACCAAAAAGAAAAACTCATCAATCATGTGTCACCACTCCTTGTTGTACCTGGCTTTCTACTCTGGAAAGTTGAATTTGTTTAATATTCTGGCATTATCCTTCCTTTTGTCATATTTACATCTGATGTCAACTTTTATAATCATTTAATTAGAAAAATTGTGATTTAGTTCAGTTACTTAATATCTTGGTTCATGAGAAGTGTTTGGTGTGTTTCACTTTTCAGTGGCAGTAAAGAAATCCTAAAAAAGGACTTTTTTTAGTCATTACCGTGATGCATAGTTTTTACCTTTTCTTCTGGCTTTCCTTCTGTCACTAGCGGCGCATGATGTTTGCAACGCTGCTCTTTGCTGAGACTCTTGACTGAGGGTCAGGCTTAAATGTAAGGGCACTCCAGAGGCTGCATATTTCAGAGATGGACAGCCAGCTGTGATTTACTGTGCGCTAAAGCAGAATTAGCAATCTGCTTCTGAATGCAGAAGTGGTGCGTGTGTGCCTGCATGAGTGATGTTCAGATATGTGAGTGGCAGTGGGTTAAGGAATCAGAGCCAAACCAGTTACAGGAACACTGGTCTCTTCCCTAGATTCACCCCTATAGAATTATTAGAATGCAGGCCTATATATAGTGCCCAGCCATTAGGCCAGATAATGTGGTGCTACTGCATGTGTATAACACAAATAGGCACACATTTGTTTGTTTATAGATACTAATATCACAAAAATCGACTGAAGAAATCAAATATATTTTTTTTCTCTTTTCTTTTTTTCTTATTTCAGTTGCGTAAACTGTCATTTAATATCTATATTAATATGGACAGATGAAGAGTGCACACAACATTAGAATCAAAATCATATTCTGATGTTTGTGCATGTTTGCTGAACTATATATACAGTATTGTTATATAATTTTTTCTTGTATAATATGCACAAGGATAGTTTGGTATTCACATATGCCAGGATCTATTTTAAAACAAAGAGGTTTTTGTCCAATTTGCTCTTCTGTTCACATGCTATCTGTTTTGTTGTTTTAGTAAATGTAAAACTTTGGAAAAACTCCTTTTAAAATGGAGATAATGAAAAATGAGTTCTGGGTCTTTTGATATGCGAACATCAGAATTATTTTTCAGAAAAAATAACACCAATTAATTTAATTTTTTGGTGCCGTGCATTACTTTTAATTTGATTGGTTGGCTATATATGATGTGCTGCATTTGACTGTTGTCTGGTCATTTCATTTTTGTAGTTTCACCATGTCCGTTGAAAGAACAAGTAACCATAAAAGCAACTCAATTACAGTAACGTGAATACTTGTAATCCGTTACTTTCACCTCTGCGTGTTAGTCCTGACCGACTCGACTTTCCTTCTTCTCAGAATGATGTCTTCCCTTCGAGCAACGCCTCCCTTTCACCCACCATCTGAGGTAGCAGCAGAGATGGGCCAGGACGACCCATCCTGGCTCGGTGACGAGCGAGAGGGCCCGAAGAAGATGGCGTCGCCCTCTTTGCACGATCACCCCCACCCGGACGAGCTGCAGCCAATCAGAGAGAAGACGGTCAACGCTGAGTGGGAGAACGTCAGCCCTACTGTGATGGTGAGAAGTGAATCATGCAGAGTGCTTAGAGATTGGCCATATCTTACCCTGAGATATGTTGCTATAATTCAAAGCTATAAAACAAACGTTGTTTAGTGCGTGTACACTGTGTACACATTGGGAGCATGTGGCTCATAAAACACATGTGAAATACATGCACAGGGTAAACAGGGTGTGCAAATGTAAATTCTTATACATGATGATGAATGTGCATTTTTGAGTGTACACACACACACACACACACACACACACACACACACACACACACACACACACACACACACACATACAGCTACAGGCAGCGCTGTAGGCAGTCCTGGGAGGCCTCTCCTCCTGAGGTGTTTATCCCTTGTTTCTTCTCATCTCATCATAGCCTGTTTTTGTGTGTGTGTGTGTGTGTGTGTGTGTGTGTGTGTGGGTATGTGTGTGTTTTCCTTGGCTTTAGTTTTTTTGGACCATAACAGATGAAGTGTGTTTGTCCTCAGCCACAGAGGGAAGAGAAAAGTTTTGAGCGTAAAGTTATAAAGTTTCTGTTGGTATCTTTGTAAGAAACATTTTCCAAATTCCCCCGGACTAAACATCAATAAAAACAACATTTTACCTTCAAATGTTTGATCTGTTGGCCTCAAAACCATCTTTTCCCTTTCTTTGACAACATTTTTTTTTACCTACATAAATTATATCTATCTCAGGTTTCCTTTATATCTATCAAAGCTCCATTCATACCTCATCAGTTTCAATTCCATAGTTATCTACTTCTGTATTTCTATCTTCTAACTCTATTTTTTTAATCTATAGTGTCTCTATTTTTGTCTATATATCTAGCTCTATCTTTATACCAACATCTGTATCTCTATTTCTATCTTTCTCATTTTATACCAACATCTCTCTCACTATTTCTTTTTCCATCCGTCTAATTTATACCAACAGGGCCAATAAAAGAGAGCTCACGTTTCCACTGGGCTTTTCTTCTGTAATGATCATAAACTGCCTTTAGGTTGTCAGGCTGGTGACTTTATTGCTCACAACACCTTGTAGCTCATACTTCAATCAATTAAATTCATCAAGGACAGTCTTTAAAAACAGTCAAGAACATATGTTGACTGGTGCAAACAAACACTGAATGCTTGACCTTCTTAATAATTCAATCTGCCCATCAGTCCTTCCTGTGTGCACGCTTGTATAACTTCAGAAGAGCCTATTCTACACAGCAGAAAAGAACACACCTGAGCAATCCGCAAGTGACACACTATCTCCTAATCCTCATTACAGAGGCATCCTCCGCTTAAAGACAAAGTGCAGTACAGGGCCTCCTGGAGCCATTTCAAGGGCGTCTTAAGATCCCGCTGTTAGCCAAAGCCCCTTGTCTTTGAAACATAAGCCTTCTAAAGTTCTTGGAGATCCCCACACTCCTCAAGGGGAGGAGAAATCATCCAGAAATAACCCCAGTGTTAGAGCACCTGTGCTGAAGTGTCTGTTGTGTGGGACAATGTAGTCATCTTGAAGGGCTTACCGCCTTGATATATATAGACTTCTTGCTTAACTTATAACCTAGCAGTGCAAAGAGCAATACGACACTAACGATTGGGCCACAGAGCTCTAAAGAACCATTAGAAAACTATTATCTGATATCAGCAAATATGAAGTGGCAAACTTTGTCACTTTCATTGAACCCCCCCTTCTTTGCATGTTCTTTGAAAGATTGTGACTATAGTAGAAGCTGTGTAAAACCGTGAAAAAAATGAAACTACAGCCTGTACAAGTAAGAACTACCTCCGTTCTAATCAGGGTTAAATGAATACCCAACAGAAGCAGGGCAAGACAAGACATAATATGGTTATACCATAGTACTCCACATATCATTAAGAAGAACCACTGCAATCATTCAGCCAAAATAGATAATTTTGTCTGCTCAAGCAAGAAAATAATGCCAGTTTTTTTGCAATTTACAAACTGTTTTGAAATGAGTTGTTCTTCCTTCTCAGGAGAATGAAAGCAGTAAAGGCTGCTCATTCTACTCCTACCGGACAAGCTCTACCTCTCCACCTAAGCCAGAGGAGTGTTCCAGAGATCGTGGGGAACCCATGATTGGGCTCACATTTGGTACACCGGAGCGCCGCAAAGGAAGCCTGGCCGATGTAGTGGACACACTCAAGCAGAAGAAGCTTGTGGAGCTCACTAAGACAGAACAAGACGGTAAGAGAAATGCATTGATGGAAGGTGTGTTTTATCCAGTGACGTGCAGTCAGGGTAGGCAAGGTAGGCAGTGCCTACCCAAGGGTGAATTTATAGATTGATTATTTTTTATTTAATTATAACATAATTATAAATTATTTTTTTTCAATTTTCCTACAGTACTTATAAGTTTGAAAGTGTCAGCATTTTGTGCTTTTCATAGCCCAAATGACTAAACATCGCTATTTCCTGGTACAGCAGAGACACTGCACAAATCTCACTCCACTGTAAGGCAGGAGGAGGAGCCAGGAGGAGGCCACACCCTCTCCCAAAGGAGCATTGCTGCTCTGCCTCTTGCCCCATAGCCTGTGTTTATACGTGTTTGCGCATGCGCAGTCAGTTCCCCAAGATGAAAACCATTTACTTAAACGCGCTATGTTAAATGCTATAAGTACTTTCAGAGTGCATTAGTAAATTGATACAGCGTTGCCACTGCTACGTTCTCTAGCGAGTGGGTGGGATAACACTACAGGAAGGATGACAGTGCGATACAGAAACTTTCTTTTGAGAAAAAACAACAGCTGAAAAAGATGGGAGACCAACACCTGAGCTACCAGACCTTCAGCAAAGGAAAGGTCAGAAAATTGTTCGTACTTTCCACAGTGAAAGGTACAAAAGAAAGGATTGGCTTTGTGGATGCTCCTCACTGAACCGGCTGTTCTGAGTTGTTGTTGGCAATTTCTCCATGTTTCTGTGTTTCCAACACAAACAATGGATGTGCTGACATGTCATGAGATAAATCTTGCTGGGAGAGTATGGAGGCTATATTGAATATTTGTTTAAGTTTCTTTAAAGGTGTTTTACGGTCTTGATTTTGTTAGATTAACACTTGCCATCCCAAACATATGAAAATGTCATTGGTGTCAACATTGGTGGTCTCGATTTGCAATGCCCTGCCTACCCAAACCTAGTGCTCACGGCACATCATTGGTTTTATCTGTTTCTGCTGGAAACATAATGGTGCAGGTTGTTATAATCACTGTTAATGGCGATGGCAACTTTACAAGAGTGAGAAATTTGCTGTGTTTTGGGAAGTTGTGACTCTCTGAATTTCTTCAAATGTTAAGTATCTTAATTATTCATACTTCAAGTACCATCTTATTGATAAAAACGTACACTTATATAAAAAATTGTTGCAATCATTTTCTACTCATTGTGCAGAAAACAAACGAGTCGTCTCTGTGTGGTTGATGTTTAAAGTAATACAAACGTTTTGTCAGTGTGCGACGTGCGTTGTTACCTTGATGGCATTGACAATCAAGTGCTATACTTGAGAAAGAGTCTTTTGTGTGTACCTCAGCTTGGATTTAACTGGTTTGAAGGCAATCATTTGAATGCTTGGCCGACCATGATTCAGGTAGTGGAGTGGTCATTTTCTGATTGAGTGGTTTGGAGTTCGATCCCAAGGCTATACCTGTTCATGTGTCTAAGTGTCCTTGGGCAAAACAGTGAACCCTACATTACTCTACATGTGAGATTAGAGACTTGCATGGTGGCTCAGTCACCATTGGCCTATGAGTGTGAATGGATGAATGTGGCTGATTGTGAAAAGCTTTGGGAATATTTATTTAGTAATTGGACAACATTACTCTTATTCTTTTTATTGTGATTTTTCCATAATCATTTCAAACCTTTCTGCTTAATATTTGGTAGCGGGTAGTTTGACTCTGAATTGGTTAGGTTTGTTAAGTTGCATTTTGCCTTCAGAGTAGTGATCTTTTTACTTTTGATCCGGCAGTGAGACAACACAGTTTAGTTTCATTGACTCAATCGAAAAGGTTTGCTTTAGGCAGAGAGATATGTAAATACTTGTCTACCTTTCACCGCAGTGTTGTTGTTGTTCTTCCATCTAAAAGTGAGTACATTCTTCATCTGGATGTTTTGTTTTCCCACATCCTCGCTACAGGATCTTTGAACATAGACAATTACACCTGACAGATCCCACTCTTGTCAGACCACTAAATCAATCAGTGAAAACACAGGTTTCCCTTTCTCTCTCGGCTCCTCTCTGATCTCACCCACAAACACAAGAAAGCACCGGAGTCTCCCAGCATGCCTCGGCTTGCCCTTCCCCACCTTAAAGTGAGCCAGATCTAAAATCATCTAACACCCCTTTTTACTGTTATCTGCACATAGTAATTGTGATATATCAGAGGAGCACTTGATCTCTCTCATTTGGAGGTTTGACTTTGTTATTGATACAGTAGAGTGCAACAGCCAGAGGGAATATACAGCACGCAGTGTTTTAAGATGAAAGATAGGAGGGACTGCCTCTTATCTGCTGCACGGAAAGCAGTTTGAAACGTTAAACTCTTTAAGGTAAATGTGTTGTGACATTTTTTGGTCAGCTCAAAGAAGACATAAGTGGAAGGAAATGCTTTCTTTACGATTTCTTAACCACATCAGCCACACCCAGCCTCTGTCTAAACTCATCTCGTTTTCTGTTGGTATTTAAATGGCCTTATTTAACTGTTTGCACACATACTGTACATATGCTTTCAAGAGGTTGATAATTGTAAACATTATTACATCTGTAGAAAGGATGTGTCCTGTATGATTGGACATTTTTTGGAAGTCATGTCAGTTTTAAATAAAAGTGGATCCAAATGCGTAATAATGGACTCCTAAGATTATGTAAGATATATGGAAATATGTGTATTTCAATTTTGTAATAATCCTATAAAAAGTTATTTATTTCACATTTCAACAAACTTTGGGAGTTTGGGAGCTTGTATTTTATAGATAATAGAGTTAAGTAAGGCTAAGCACCACTGTATCCAATTAATTACATCAAAACAAATAGAAGGATGTTTATCATGATTAGAGATTGTAAATTTATCTATTCATGATTGAGAAAATCAAACCCTGGGTACAACCCAATCAGGCTTAATTGTGTGAGGACTTTAGCATTTGGGTTAATTGGTTATCCACCTACCTAGCTAGCTACCTACCCATCCCATAGCCATTTCACCCAACCATTTACATACCAACCTACCCATCCACCTATGTACCTTATACCTACCTAATTACTTACAAAGCCACCACCTACCTTACCTATCCCCTATCCAGTCACAGACCAGCCTACCTAACTACCTCCATCTAACTGGCCTGTCCTTTTATCCATCCATTCATCCATCCATCCATCCATCCATCCATCCATCCATCCATCCATCATCAGTTTCAAGAGCTTTAAAACACATTTGAAAGATCTTTCACACGCCTTGGACAACCTTTCATTGACAAACAGCATTGGTCAGATTTATTGTTTGCTTTATTCTAATAAAGACATAAATAGGACTTTCATGGTTTCTAGATTGGGTTAAAGTATGTTTATTATTCACTCCACAGCAGTAAGATAAGCGGCTTTTCTTTTCTTTGACTCTTTGATTATTCTTGTGCCCAATGACCATAAATGATAACAAATTACCACATAAAAAGCTGACAGCTTGGCTTTATTTGTTAGATGCAGGTAGATAATTCAATCAAAGCTCAAACAACAGCTTCCGTAGCTCGTGTCCAGCTTCAAATGCCACCTACAAGCAAGCTCTGCGGGTTATATTGGCTGTATGATGAAACAGAAAACACCTTATTACCCACTGAGAACTCAGTTAGCCTATCACTGTACTTCACCCTCCTCTGGCTCTCTAGCCTCGAGCAACAGTGTGGACGATATTTGCTGTTAGCCCTTTGTGCTACGCTAACCCCCCGCTGACACGCTGTTAGCTCTCTGCTGCACAGAGGAGCCCTAAGTGCCAATGACAGTTTTAATGAACAGACATAATTTTGTTTCTAAAAAATGTTTTTCCATTGCCTAAGCTTTTAAAAGCTTTATTAAAAACTCCTTAAGACAGTCACAGGTAGCTGTTACCACCATGCTGAAGATATGTTCCTTTATTTTTTTTTGCCTGGATTCTTAAGAGAGTGAAGGTCTGATGTTTATCTTTTTGCATTAATGTTGAGCTGTGCCTGTCTGTATCTGTGAAGGCTTAAACACAAAAGCCTGCTGTGCACAAAAGGCTTTCTCTATACTGTTAAAGCACTTAGCACTTATTAGACTGGTAGGCTGCTGCTGTATAAAATGTTCAAGGGCAGTACGAGGCAGCATCGGATGAAGAAAAAAATGAACCGAGTCTCTCACAGGCTGTTGAATGGAAATGCTCCTTTATCCTTTTCTCATTTTGTAACTAAAAATACAAGCGAGGGTGAATAAAAGGATGGAATACACAGAGAAATAGCACAAACATCATTTTCTCTTTTGGATGCCTCATTAGCAGTCATTAAGCTCAATTAACTGTGTCTAAAAAAACTTCAAGATAAAGACACATTTGCTTTAAACAAAGCCTTTTTTAAGATACCACCTAATGGACATTAAAGTGAAATGTACGATCAAGCTTAGTCTGTTTTTCATGACACAATTATGATCATCTAGTGTTGCACCTCACGGGCTCACCTTCTGTTTATGTGGACCTGGCAGTAGAGAAGTGCCCTCATGCCAAATTAGTCAGACTTCTAATGCAGCTTTGGCACCCAGGGAACAAATAACATTACTCAGTCTAATTCTAATCCCTGCTTATTCCACAATCAGTGGGAATTACTGCAAAATATTTGTGTTTCCACTTGAAATTAAAAAAAAGAAGAAGAAAAATTCTTAATGTTTAGTCAAAGATCTGTGAGTTTTTTAAACATTTGAGGTTTGTTTTGGACATTTGCCAATTATCAACTTATCAAGATTTAAAATTAGCACAAATTACAACAATAGTCATCTCGTAGCGCTTGTCAAGATATAACATTCTTAAGAAAAACCTACAGTGGGAAGCATAAGAGCGATAAAAAGTGATAAAAAGGAGAATAAGAGAGATTAAATGTCAGATGTCCAGAGTTGCCATCAAAAGATTGGAAACTGCCAGACTCCACGGATTGCACTTTTTTTACTGCCATTCTCACAAGATCACCAACAAAAATCAATGGTGGCAAAATGCTTCCTCTCTGTGCGTGAGTTGATGACTCTACGCTGTGATGATTCTCAGACTCGATCAGTGTCTGCTTGGTGCCTACGTCACATTTTCAGACCAGGAATACAATTTTTGGAACCTCAACAAAGGAGATACTAAAAAAGGCAGCACCAGGTACTACAGAGGAAACACTTTTTCCCAGTGGAAGCGGGAAAAAGGAGAGTAGAGCCGAGCCGAGTAGAGCCGATACCGCAAGTGGAAACGCGCCATAAGCTAATAGAGTGAGGACTTAAAAGCTGGAATTCTGTAAAGACACAATCTCCATCCTGTGACCTCCTAAAACTTTTTCAGGAATTAGTATGTTATGAGTTTTGTGGTACAACCTATACGTTGTGCAGTGTTGTTGAGACTCAACCAGAGTTTGGTCCATATGATGGCTTCCACAGCTGGATCACAGGGTCATAGTGAGGCCAGGCCTTCCTCTAACCCCGTTTCTCACTGACAATAGAGACATTTTACCAGGCTTGACTTTGTTCTCTGCCTCTGCTGAAAGTCTCTTTCAACATTTCTGCTGCTACTGCCACTCAAATGCAGGAACGCATGCTCTGTGCTAGAGGGGGGTCTTGGCAGTTTGCGCAGTAAGCAGCGACGTGCAGTCAAACAAATCCTTAGCGGTTCACTAATAGGTATTTAGAGGCAACACCTGTGCTTCCACTGTGCAATGACATTGTACCTGGCATGAGGCATCAGCTGTAAGCCATAGTTAAACCGTGAGCAACAAATGAATTATTGTTCAGATTAGCAGGTCGTCGACGAGTGTGAACCTGTTAGTGATATTGTTGGAGGAAAAAAATGATCATGTTAATCTGGGGGAGAAGCTGGAGTTCATGGTCTGCATGCTCCATGTGCCACGAACGCTGTGTGTGTTTGAGGGGGGGCTTATATATTCATACCCTCAGGTAAAGCTAGTTGTGATGACAGCTTAACGGGCAAGTTGGGTCAGCCCTGTGAGCTAAGCTCATTGGATAATTAACAAAGCCTTGGCTCTGGCACTATGTTTGCCTTCCTCTATGGGATCGGCACCTGAGCTGTGATTGTGTGTGTGTGTGGGTGTTGGGGGTGCTTTGTTTCTCCCTCTCTCTATGTGTGTGTGTGTGTGTGTGTGTGTATGTGTGTGTGTGTGAGCGCTTATGTATGTGGAGCAATTGTTCACCAACACTGCTGAACTCAATCTGCCATACTGTGAGCAATGTACAAACACAAGTTGGCGTCATTAGCTGTGTTTCCATTACCCTTGGAAATGCACAAAGTCGAAATAACACAATAAAAACTGTTAATGGAAACACTGGAATTTTGAAAAAACACTGAAATATCACAAAAAAGTCAAAATGAACTTGCAAAAATGTTTTTGAAAAGGGGCAAAAATGGGACAAAGGAAATTGCAAAAGGACCAAAGGAAATGGGTAAAAAGGGGTTCAAAAGTTTTCCCCTTTTAATGTTTTCTGGGGGAATAATAATTCTAATTAAGACATAAAAAGCCACATGTTGAGCATCACTGACTTAATAACAGCTTCTACGTGGTGTTGCTGATAAAGTAGTTGGGCTGGTCTGGACAGAAAATGTCAGGGCTGAATTTTTGTCCCAGTTCACCTCTGAAAATAAATCTATGCTGCCATGCAATCTGACTATATCAGAGTCCTTTCTGTTGTATCGTCCCTGGGGAAGATGGCGTTAAACGGTCGGGTAAAGGTTCTTCTGTTCTTCCCTCCAACGAAAGGATGACGTTGAACTTTTAAACGCTGTGTTGTGTTTATTGGTCAACTCTGTTGGTCCCTCCGTTCCCCATGGACGTCTTGCGGGTAGTTTCAATCTATTCTTCGTAATTGATAGGGATCTATTTACTAATGATCAGCCACAGCCTGTGGCTCTTGACTACCGATACAGTCCATGGCCTGGTATAGCTCCCCTCTGCTCAGCTTGGCTGCACGCCAGCCAGCCTACGACTCAGGCACGCTCACTGTGGTTTCACCTCAGCAGTTTGGAACCCAAACAAAACACACTGATTCCATCAAACCCCCTAAGTTTTTATTTATTTTTTATTAGATACATAGAAACAATACATTGACAAGTCACAGAATCCAATATGACAACAACAACAACAACAAATAAGCAGTTATATTTCTACCTCCAAAAACATTTGGGAACAGATTGCAGTTCAACATTTAACGCAACATGTTAACTATAGTGCAAGATTGTAAAACATTCTAAAAACTAAAATAAATATAGAAAGCACGTCTTTGTTTTTCTGCACCTCAGATGTGAAGATATCAAAAGTTTATTTTTTTTTTTAACCTCAGTGGGCGGGGCTTCTGAAACAGGATGGCGTAACAAGTTAATGACAATCAAATTCAGCCGCCGGATTTATTAATACCAGATCATTTGTACGCTGGGATTGTTCAGATATGAGTGTTTCATAAATCACACGTTGGTCCTGTCGTACGAACAAATGTGAACTCAAATTTACACTCGTTTTCACGCAAAGTTGATAAACGTGTTTTTCAACAAGAGTTAGTGGAATGAATGTTTTGTATTTAATAATAATAATAATAATAATAATAATAATAATAATAATAATAATAATAATAATAATAATAATAACATTAGAAAAACATCATTCTAAGCAAGTTATCAATTTTAATTAAAGCAATTTGGATTCAGAATATCTTTAGGTTTTAATGTCATCTTAATGTGCAACGTCTAAAAAGACAATTTATTTTAAAAAGTAAAAACCACAAACAAAATAATATAATATATTTTTTTTTACTTTTAGGAAAAATGACCTATGAGTTTATTAGGTTTTGGTAATCGTCCTTATCATTATACTATCAGTAAAAGCAGCTTACTATCTCTTTCTCTTCTAATCTTTCCGAGCCTGACACTCAAAGTGTGTAGTTTGGCCTTTTTTGTGAGTGAGTTACATTATCTCAACATTCTTCTTCTTTGCTCCTGTCTCATGCGGTTGTTCACTTATTTTCGACTTGCTGATATTTGGTTCTCTGACCCCTCACCCAAACCAAACGCTCCACCCATGCCACATCTCCTGGGAGCCCAAACTAAGAACAAAGGTTCTATTGTGTCTGAGCCACACATCTCGCCATGCGCATGTCTGTGTGTACGTCTGTGTAGATATGTGTGTGCGCACTAAGTCGGGTATCGTATGTCAAGTTTAAAGTGGATCCAGAAGCTTCTGGTTTGAGCCGGTGTTTTGTGGACTTGTATCAGAGTATGCGTAGATGTAATTGTGAGTGTGTTCGGTGTCATGCCTTTGCTTTATCTGAAGTAACAATGTTCCTCTCATGATTGTAGACAGGTCACCAGTCCATCACACAGCTAAAATGCCAGTATGAATAATCATAGACACCATTCATAACATTGGATCACTCAATTTCCCTCATTGATAATATATGCATACAGAACCCAATTTTGTTGTTTGTGGGCCCATAGTATGCATAACTACATAGAGAGATTCCTTATCCATGAACTGACAAAAGATGCAGCTAGCTGTCAGGGTTGGGGTCAATTATATTTGTAATTGTGTAATTGATAATTATCAATTATCACATTGTAATTGTAATTAGAAAAGTATGTTGCTGTCGTAGTCGTAATTAAATCGTAATTGAGTTAATGTACAGTTCTACACATGTGTAGTTAATGATCAAAACATGTTTCATATCAAGCTTTCCCACATTTTACAAACAAAAAAAAAATTAAATAAAGGGGTATACAGACACAAAAAAGGTCCAGACAGCCACCTTAAAAATATTAAAACCAATATTTTCATTGATGAAAGATGAATGATGAAAACAAGTGATTGTACATGTTGTGTATCTTAATTAACAGATGTCACCCCAATGAGCTTAGGACAGACAATACTATTGCTTAACAAAAGTAGATGCAAGGCTGACAGAACTAATCAATGGAAAAAACATGTGTATCATCCAGAACCAATTTTCCACCATTTGTTTTTTATTATTCAAGAATTAACTGATTGGACAAAAATAGATAAAGTTTCACTCTAACTCGCATCTTTACTAAAAACCTTATTTTTGGAGCTGCGGGGCCTGGGCACCATGCCTGTGATGACACACCCGCCTTATATCGCATAAAGGCTTTACCCAGGAGGGAGGGAGTACTCCTGTAGTATTTTTAGCTTGGGTTGGCCCCACTTTGAATCAAAACTCCACCCTGATAGGCAGAGGCCATACTGATATAATTAACTCATCTGCAGGTGGAATACAACAGTCAATAAATGTTGACCTATATTTAAAAAAAAGTTCAACTGTGGTCTAACCCCCTGGTATTGGTTTTTTTAAGAGTGTCTGTGTACGGTATGACACTGATGGTTGTATAACTTTGGCTGTGGATTAAAGTTTTACCAAGTTATTGGCTTCCTCATGACAGGTCTTGTTTCATGTACATGGATTTCTCATTTTACACACATCCTGTAGCTTTAAGTAAAAGTACTCTAATAAAAGTGACTAAACTTCTCACTCAAAGGCTTAAAAGTAAAAGTTAAAAATTTCACTTCAAGCTGATATCCAGAGTTTCTGAGAAATCTATCTTTATGTATGATTCTTTTAAAATGCAAAAAAATACCTAATTAGTCTTTTACTATGGTCTACTGCTGATGGTCATCCATATACATTAATGTATATAAGTCCCTCCTTCGTCCTATAGACCCCTATACAAATGGAAACAATCGCCGAGTGTGCCCAGCCAATAGGCTTCGACTTCCTGTTTTTGAGACTGTCAATCAAAGTGAATGCGGAACTGTGCACGGAAACAAGGCCGTGCGTCACATTAGCAAACAGGTAAATATGATTTTGGCTCTAACCTGACCCATAGACATATCAATGCGACCCGATGCGACCTTGTTACGTTCGCGTGCAGCAATTAGAGGTGTGGCTTCTGGTAGATTGGCAGAGGCAGTGGGAGGAAGTGGAGCTGTTGAGGGCGGGACATCGAGACGTTTCTCAGAAACTCAGGATAAAGTATAGCAGGACTCTTTTGAAAAGGAGTTAAACAAAACACATTTTACACAGCTCAGTTACAGTCTCAGGTACAATATGTTGAACTGACAGTAAAACTCTTATTTATGCCACAAATAAAATCTGTATAAGTCAGTATTAAATACTTTTAACAAACAAAATGTACTTTTTGTGCAAATGAACCTTTAACCAAACCAACAGGTGTTTTCAGGCATTAAAGTAACATCTTCACACAGTGACTCATCTGCATTATATTAATAATATGTATTTAAATGAGACACACAGAGTGTAAAACTACGTCTTTCACAAGTGCATGAGCAAGTAAAAAAATTTTTCCTCATCGGTTCATCTGTTTCTTCTATCTTGATGTATTTCTCTGTCAGCATTTAAAGAATAATTTACACATAAGGGTCTGTTGGGTCTGTGTTGCCTCATATACCTGGTCATTCCCCTTAGAAACTGTCCCAACTTCACCAATTTCCACAACTTCTACAACGGTTAACTTTCCTGTTTCTGCTCCACGTTTTGTTACTTTTCTCTTTCTCTCAGAGTAATGAGACAGTTATCAAAAAGCAGTGGTGAAAGTTACTGATTATAAGTGCTCACGTTACTGTAATTGAGTCGCTTTTATGGGTACTTGTGCTTTTTTGAGTTAAATCACTCATTTTACTTGTACTTAAGTATGTTTTAAAATAAGTAAAGTAATTAGTTTCATTTCTACACCCAACCATTACTGAGTAAATTAATATTTTCAGTTTGAAAATGATCAACGGACATTGTGAAACCATAAAAAATGAAATTCCCAGACAACAATCAAATGCATCATGTCATAGTAGTCGACCAATCAGAATAAACATAATGTGCGGTGACAAAACAGCATTTAATGGAGGCTATTTTGAGTTCATAAATGTAGCTACAGTATACTTCGAGCCTGAGAGCTTGTTTTATGTTTTTTTTTTTATTAAATTCTTTGGTGTTATTCTATTTAAAAAAACTTTTTGACAAGCTTTTTATTTTATACAGATGCCTTTGTGGAAAATAAATTAAGTTACAAATGTGCAAGATTTGGTCTCTTTCTTTTTAGTTTATACATGAGATGTTTACTGTATGCAAGGGAACCATGGCAAGTAAAGTAACTATAGTAACTTTTACTTTGAGTACTATTTAACTGAGCTACTTTTTACTTGTACCTGAGTATTTTACGTATGACTTACTTGTACTAATACTTGAGTACAATTTCAATCAAGTAACAGTACTTCTACTTGAGTAGGATATATTAGTACTTTTTATACCTCTGTCATAAAGTAATGAGTGAAAAGTACACTTTCCTGGAAAAAAGATACTTGAGTGCAATAACAGAGCGTCTCTGATTTTATTGGAACCACTCACTGTGTTTGAGTATGTGCGTTCTATCATTTTAATGACTGTGTGTGTGTGTCTGTGTGTGTGTGTGTGTGTGTGTGTGTGTGTGTGTGTGTGTGTGTGTGTTCCTTCTTCTACTGAGGAGGTGGTCGTGTTGTGTGATACAGGAGCCCTGGGTGTCATCTGTCAGATGATGAAAATAGTGTGTGAAATGAACACCGTGCTAACATGCAGGCTGACTAACCACTCTGCTGTTTAATGGTTTTACAGTTCCGTGCGAGAAGCATTCATTCTGTGTCCATGCATGTGCAGGTGTGTAGAGTGTTTCTCTCTCCCTCGCTGCAAATAAACATCAGGGCGATTTATTTATTGATTTATTTTAAATAAATGTGTGTTTGCGGTGCATGCATGTGTGTTCTCGTATCTGTGTGTGTGTGTGTGTGCACGCTTGTGTGTTCTCTCCTCCCCATGGTCTGTCCCCTCATGTTTGGACATATGTTGAGTTTTATTTCACTCAGACATCAATCCTGCTGGCCAGCTGTTAGGACAGCTGCTCGCTCTGAGCCTCTGTTTCCATCGCATTCATTCATTCACTCCAGCACTCGCTATATCCGTCCTCCCATTGGTCGGCTCCCTCCGACTCCGACTCCACTCTTCTCACTCACTAAGTGGCATCATTTCTTTCTTTCTTTTTCTTTGCTGTCATCCTACATTTCTCTAAGTTTGCTATAGCAGAGTGAAGGCACTGAGTATTATTACAGTTGTGGGAAAGCTACACAAACATTAGGTGTTCTCAGAACATTGGCCTCTGTCGTGTTTAACACTAAGTAATTTTTCAGACGAGTGTTATTTCTCTTTATTTTGGCGGGTTTCTGCAGAATGTTCCACAGCAGTGAGACAGTACATGCGTGTAAATTACGAACACACAAGCCATAATTGCAAAGCTTTTTCAACGTGACATTTAAAGTCGACTTACTTTCTACTCTCCACTGCACTCGTTCTCCTCAGTTTCTGTTTAGGTCACTCCCAATCAACTCATCTCATTATAGTTCTATTGTCAATTTATGTCAATTATTGTCAGTGTATTGTAAATTAAAAAAAAAGAATAATTACAAAAGTATCAGACCAATTATTGCAGATAAAACACTTGACTTCTTCTGACATGAGCCCAGTCTCTGCCCTAGATTTACTCCATTTACATCAATCAGCTTTTTACTTGAATGCTTTATTTTGTAGAGACATATAATTGTAATTGTATGTGTAATTAGTTTGAGCTTGAGTTTATTTTGTAGGACAGTGGTTGACAGCTTGTTGAGTCGGTCTCAGGGGTTTGGTAGTGGGACACACACAGTAAAAAAATGTTTTACAGGAAATTCATTTTATTGATAAACTTTGTCTATAGATAAAGTATAAAAACAGTGTAAAATTTTGATTAAGCATTTCTGAACAAATCGTCCCTTGCTTATGTGCGTGCAGCCAAATTAAGTACACACCTATGTTTTGAAGAAATCACATTTTATTTCTCTAATTATGAACGGTTTGATGAATGCACTGATGCAGGGTTCAGTATCTCCAATAAGGTTAAGAACCACTGCTATAAGAACTCAAGTTTTTTTTTAATTTGGTTCCAGTTCGATATGCACAGATCTTAACATTTGTCCCTGGAAAGACTGTTCAAGTCCTCAGTCTGGACATACAGTACAGTCAGTGAGTTCCCCTCATTAAACAGACTTGGCCATAGTTCTTGATTTCACTGATGGTTTTAGGATAAATGTTAAAGTAGACTGAAGGTTCTCATTGGTTCCCTTCAGTGAAAACAAGAACATGTCTGTTTACTGGAGGGAGTGAAACTGGGGTGTGGGATGTAACTGTTGTTGTTGGTTTACCTTACTACACCGCGCTACGCAACCATTGTGTGAATGCGCATCGATAGTAAAATCTTCAGTTGGGTCATTGTTTGCCTTCAATTATGGGCTTTCAGAGCTTAGTTAGCTTAGTTTATGAGCTTAGTTTTGTCTGAACATTATTGATGGAGCTGAGTGTGTATTTGCATGTCCTACTAATGCTCAAACAAATTTTTTCTGAGGTTTTTGGTTTCCTCCAACAGTTTAAATTTTTTTTTTAGAAACTGCTGCAGAATTTAACAAAATAAATTCTCTGGGAGTTATAAAGTGAATGCACTGATAACTGGGCCAAATCACCCAATTTTGTTTCCTGTTAAAACCCACAGTGGGTCATCTGTGGCTCCTCAAAAATGCTGCTTATTTTCTTTAACATTAGCACATTTGATTTCGTCTCATTTGTTCCTCTTGTCATATTTTGCTTTGCTTGTTTGGTTAAAACTCATTTTCACAATTGGTTAGAAAACTATTTTGGGGAAAATCATTAGTGCACATCGTGTACCGATAGTTGTTTGTAACCAGCACATTATTCTCAATTTAAGTTTCCAACACTGTCAACTGTGTCCTCAGCATTCCCAGCCTCCGGCCCTTTCCTTTTTTCTTTCTTTCTTTCTTTCTTTCTTTCTTTCTTTCTTTCTTTCTTTCTTTCTTTCTTTCTTTCTGTACTTCCTGTTCTTTCTCATATTATCCTATTCAATAACCCCTTCCCCCGCTTCCTCCCGAACCCATTCCTTAACCGTGGTTTATCTTCACATGATAAATTAGTTAATCTTCAGAAAACTTGGAATTTTTCATCCACATCCCTCAAATCTAAACATCACTTGATGCAAAAGATAGCAAACCATTTAGGGTAAAGTATCTCCTCCTTGTCCACTTCCTCTTTCCCCTCACATACTCTGCTACCCCCCACTGTCTCCTTATCCAATCTGTTTATCGGTACGCACGGTGTAAATTGTGAAGCAGAGTACACAAACGGTTGACTTATGCAGATGTGTCTTGCAGTTACAGGTTGTATTTTCTTCTCTAAGTGCTCTCATAAATCGCGCGCCTGATTTTGTTTGATACAAGGCCTGCTGAACGACTTCTCACTGGCGTCTTGTGAAAAAAAAACGTCCTCCCAGTCATTCTGTCTTTAGTTTCACCGGCTTTAAATATCGTGATCTGAACCGTATGTACACAAATTAAAATATAGCCGGGCCAGTTGTCCTTTAAATCTATCAAAAACCAGGTGTACTCGAGAGTACGGAGGGTTGTTTAATGTCATCATTTTTGGAGTCATTTTTGGTATTTATGCTAGTGTTTTGTGGGTCATTTTGTGCATTTGTTTCATGGCCCAATACGATACACAGGTATTTGTTTCCCTTATTTGGGAAACCACAGTCGAAATGTGAGTAGATATCTGTAATGTTGACCAACTGTCTGCCTCATGCTCCCTCACTGCTATTGTCCACAAGTCTTTTGTTTCCAATCAGCCCACGTGATCGGCTGCATTAGCTTATTTACAACAATCATAATCTGACTGTAAACACACGGAAAGCTTTAATGGACTCAATGAGGAAGTTGTGCTGGGGTCAACAGATGAAATCTCAT